>NC_069503.1:1151131531-1151219031 GCF_027579735.1 Bombina bombina | reverse complement strand
TGGGTGGAAGTGCATCTTGATAACTTCCCCACCCAGTCAGGAAGACCAGTCTGCCAAGTAACTAATGTGTTTATTCAACAGCGTTTTTCCAGAATACCACCACCATCACCACATAGTGCAGCATGTGCATTTACATAGGCTAGTGGGTCCTTTAAGTGGCTTTACTGCCACAACTAATGACACTCTCATACACACTGAAGCTTTAGCACCCCCTAAAGAAAGGGTCTACTGCTGCTGTTCCAACTAGGATTGGAGGGAATTACTACCCCTCTGTGCCAGCTCCCACCACAATCCACATGAACCCAGAACATCAGCAGCAGTTGTGCCACTCACCTTTGGAAGTTCTCGTAACTGATTGGCATCCAGAAGCAACTCCTCCAGGCTGCGGCTGTAGCGGTAAATTTCCTCAGGCACGGTCTGCAGGGAGCAGTGTCTTTTGTCAACTGACTCCACATGGCGGTTACAGCGCCACAAGGGGATGCACTTTAGCATGGTGAGGTGCCAGCTGGGCAAGGTTCCACCAGAGGGGAGAAAGCCACAGGCTGCTGGGGCCACAAGAAAAAAAGGGTATTAAGGAGGGAGAACATGAATAAAGATTTAACGCAGCCTGACAAGACTGGGGGCGCTGAGATGGGAAGAAGTAGGGCAAGGTCACAAAGGGGCCACTTAGGGGCAGTAACACAGCAGCGAGGGGCAACAGGGGCAGTGACACAGCAGCGAGGGGCAGTGACACAGCAACGAGGGGCAATAGGGGCAGTGACACAACAGCGAGGGGCAACAGGGGCAATGACAGCAGCAAGGGGCAGTGACACAGCAGTGAAGAGTAATAGGGGCAGTGACACAGCAGCAAGGGGTAACAGGGGCAGTGACACAGCAGCAAGGGGCAGTGACACAGCAGCGAGGGGCAACAGGGGCAGTAACAGCAGCAAGGAGCAGTGACACAGCAGCGAGGGGCAATAGGGGCAGTGACACAACAGCGAGGGGCAACAGGGGCAGTGACAGCAGCAAGGGGCAGTGACACAGCAGTGAAGGGTAATAGGGGCAGTGACACAGCAGCGAGGGGTAACAGGGGCAGTGACACAGCAGCAAGGGGCAGTGACACAGCAGCGAGGGGCAATAGGGGCAGTGACAGCAGCGAGGGGCAATAGGGGCAGTGACAGCAGCGAGGGGCAGTGACACAGCAGCGAGGGGTAACAGGGGCAGTGACACAGCAGCGAGGGGTACCAGGGGCAGTGACACAGCAGCGAGGGGTACCAGGGGCAGTTACAGCAGCGAGGGGTACCAGGGGCAGTGACACAGCTGTGAGAGGTACCAGGGGCAGTAACACAGCAGTGAGGGGTAACAGGGGCAGTAACACAGCTGTGAGGGGTTACAGGGGCAGAAACACAGCTGTGAGGGGTTACAGGGGCAGTAACACAGCTGTGAGGGGTAATAGGGGCAGTAACACAGCTGTGAAGAGTAATAGGGGCAGTAACACAGCTGTGAAGAGTAATAGGGGCAGTAACACAGCTGTGAGGGGTACCAGGGGCAGTAACACAGCTGTGAGGGGTACCAGGGGCAGTAACACAGCTGTGAGGGGTACCAGGGGCAGTAACACAGCTGTGAGGGGTACCAGGGGCAGTAACACAGCTGTGAGGGGTACCAGGGGCAGTAACACAGCTGTGAGGGGTACCAGGGGCAGTAACACAGCTGTGAGGGGTACCAGGGGCAGTAACACAGCTGTGAGGGGTACCAGGGGCAGTAACACAGCTGTGAAGAGTAATAGGGGCAGTAACACAGCTGTGAGGGGTACCAGGGGCAGTAACACAGCTGTGATGGGTACCAGGGGCAGTAACACAGCTGTGAGGGGTACCAGGGGCAGTAACACAGCTGTGAGGGGTACCAGGGGCAGTAACACAGCTGTGAGGGGTACCAGGGGCAGTAACACAGCTGTGAGGGGTACCAGGGGCAGTAACCAGCAGATCAAGAAGCAGTACGGACCCTCCCTCTGTCACTGTGTTTCCGTCTCTCATCCAGCTTCGCTAGCCCTAGCCGGCTGAACTCCTTGTGCTATCCAAGTCCCGGCCAGCTGTTCTCCTCAGACTCTCCAGGCCCCGTCCGGCTGCTCTCCTCAAGCTCTAGCCGCAGTTCAGATCCCAACCCGCGGGACTCCAGAGGCACAGACTAGTCCGGGACGAGGCCCAAAGCAACGCATGCTGGGAAACAGAGTCCTAGGAGCCGGATCTCAAGGTAGGTCGGGGAGAAATTGACTACAACTAACAACGTTCTGTATTCTGCCGCAAAATATGTCGGGAAATGTATTCAGGAAGACATTTTTTTCACACTAAGCTTTGCTAAAAGAAACTACAACTCCCGGCGTACCGTTGACTGCCGTAAAGCATGAAGGGAAAATGAGTGAAGAAAATAGGGTATTCATTGCGAGTAATTTAAAGCGAACTACGACTCCCAAGAGGCAATAGCACGCAGCAAAGCATTGTAGGTAAATTAATTCAACGTGGGACGCGCTAAAGTAATTAAAAATACAACTCCCAGAATGCAATTTACCCAGCAGAGAATGCTAGGAATGTAAGCAGAAAAACACACATCGATAAGAGACAGAGGGAACTCCGAGAGACTACACTTCCCAGCATGCATCGGTGTTCAGCAAACTGTATTACGAACAGGCGTCAGGAATGGTCTAGTTAGCCATTGGTTAACCCCTTCACTGCTGAGCCATTTAATTACATATACCCCTATTCTATTAACCCCTAAACTACCACAACACAAAATACCCTTATACTATTAACCCCTAAACTACCACAACGCAAAATACCCTTATACTATTAACCCCTAAACTACCACAACGCAAAATACCCTATACTATTAACCCATAAACTACCACAACACAAAACCCTTATACTATTAACCCATAAACTACCACAACGCAAAATACCCTTACTATTAACCCCTAAACTACCACAACGCAAAATACCCCTATACTATTAACCCATAAACTACCACAACACAAAACCCTTATACTATTAACCCCTTAACTACCACAACTCAAAATACCCTTACTATTAACCCCTAAAATACCACAATGCAAAATACCCTTATACTATTAACCCCTAAAATACCACAACACAAAATACTGTTATACTATTAACCCCTAAACTACCACAACGCAAAATACCCCTATACTATTAACCCATAAACTACCACAACACAAAACCCTTATACTGTTAACCCATAAACTACCACAACGCAAAATACCCTTACTATTAACCCCTAAACTACCACAACGCAAAATACCCCTATACTATTAACCCATAAACTACCACAACACAAAACCCTTATACTATTAACCCCTTAACTACCACAACTCAAAATACCCTTACTATTAACCCCTAAACTACCACAACGCAAAATACCCCTATACTATTAACCTATAAACTACCACAACACAAAACCCTTATACTATTAACCCCTAAACTACCATAATACTATTAACCCCTTGTGACGGACTCCGGCTACCCCGACTGGGTAGCTTCGCCAAAGGATCCTTCCTGTACCTGGAACCTGCCCCTATGAAGCGGAGCAAAATGATTTGAGCTATTCCCACCCCAATAACTAGACAGACTAGCATTCAGGTGAAAACAAAAAGTACTCTTTATTGGAAAAAAAATATTCCGCCATTCCCGCCCCACCAGACAGGCTGGCGCCTCCATAATCATGTCTAATGGCCCCAGTGTCCACTCCAGCGGTACAGGGAGGGTGCATTTGGGGTGATCCCGGGGAAGCGGCGGCACTTCCAGGGTGTCGCAGAAAAGCCCTTGGTCCCCAGTTGCTTCAGTCCAAAAACGCCTTGATCCATGACTGGGGGTCGGAGTTAGGGGCTACCCAGCGTACACCGGGAAGACCTCTGTAAAATGTGTATTAGGGGAGGTTCCTAAGAGGACTTACCCCTGGAAATCACCCACCTCTAGTCCTCCCTGAGAGGTAGCCATCCCCAAAAGAGCAGAGCTCTAGGACGAGGGGCCGCTGGAGCGACCTGAGTTAAAGGGGACCGGGAATCCGAGCTGCTATGGCGGCCGGCAGTTCCATGGGGCCGGCCAGTCAAAGAGAGGTCTGTTGAGCAGGGCTCGGAAACCCCGGTTCCCTATGGAACTCACCTCCGGCAATTGGCCCACATCTTATCCTCCCCACGGGGTACTAATCCCCAAGAGAGCAGAGCTCTGGGGCAAGGGTCCTCTGAAGTGGCCGGAGGTAAAGATCTCCTGAGGATGCTGGGTGCGGTGCGGTGCGGCTGGCCGGTAGATCCAGGGGCCCGTTTGGAGAGGGATAGGTCGGTCAGAGACCAGCTCTTTCAAGATCAGGTTCTCACACAAATTCTCACAAAAGGAAAGGTCTAAGTTTGCGGTTGCTCTGAGGAGCCCAAAACCGCCAAGAAACAGGAGTGGGTGAGGTAGTAGGGGGGTGGAGGTTTAACCCCTGCAGCCCACTATCCGTGACACCCCTTTACTGCCACAACCCCAACACAAAATACCCTTATACTATTAACCCCTAAACTACCACAATGCAAAATACCCCTATACTATTAACCCCTAAACCATCACAACGCAAATTACCCCTATACTATTAACCCCTAAACTACCACAATGCAAAATACCCCTATACTATAAAATCCTAAACTACCCCATTACAAAATACCCCAATACTATTAATCCATAAACTACCACAACACAAAATAACCTCATGCTATTAACCCCTAAACTACCACAACACAAAATACTGCAATACTATTAACCCCTTAAAAGCCACAACCCCAACAAAAAATACCCCTGTACTATTAACCCATTAACCAGCACAACACAAAATACCCTTATATTAGTAACCCCTAAACTACCACATTACAAAATACCCCTATACTATTAACCACTAAACTACCACAATGCTAAATATCCCTATACTATTAACCAGTAAACTACCACAACGCAAAAAAAAACCCTATACTATTAAACCCTAAACTACCACAACACAAAATACACTTATACTATTAACCCCTAAACTACCACATTAAAAATACACCTATACTATTAACCCCTAAACTACCACAACACAAAATACCCCTATACTATTAACCCCTAAACTACCACAACACAAAATACCCTTATACTATTAACCCCTAAACTACCACAAGGCAAAATATCCCTATACTATTAACCACTAAACTAGCAAATTACAAAATACCCCTACACTATTAACCCCTAAACTACCACAAAGCTAAATACCCATATACTATTGACCCCTAAACTACATCATTACAAAATACCCCAATACTAATAATCCCTAAACTACCACAACACAAAATACGCTTATGCTATTAACCCCTAACCTACCACAACGCAAAATACTGCAATACTATTAACCCCTTAACTGCCACAACCCCAACAAAAAAACCTGTACTATTAACCCATTAACCAACACAACACAAAATACCCTTATACTATTAACCCCTAAACTACCACAATGCAAAATACCCCTGTACTATTAACCACTAAACTACCACAACGCAAAATACCCCTATGCTATTAACCCCTAAACTACCACATTACAAAATACCCCTATACTATTAACCCCTAAACTACCAGAAAGCATAATACCCCTATACTATTAACCCCTAAACTACCACAACACAAAATATCCCTATAATATTAACCCCTAAACTACCACAATGCAAAATACCCTTTTACTATTAACCCATAAACTAGCACAACACAAAATACCCTTATACTATTAACCCCTAAACTACCACATTGGAAAATACCCCTATACTATTAACCCCTAAACTACCACATTACAAAATACCCCTATACTATTGACCCCTAAACTACCACAAAGCAAAATACCCTTATACTATTAACCCCTAAACTACCACAAAGCAAAATACCCTTATACTATTGACCCCTAAACTACCACAAAGCAAAATACCCTTATACTATTAACCCCTAAACTACCACAAGGCAAAATACCCCTATACTATTAACCCCTAAATTAACATATTACAAAATACCCCTATACTATTAACCCCTAAACTACCACAATGCAAAATACTCCTATACTATATACCCCAAAACTACCACAACACAAAATATGCTTAAACCCCTAAACTACCACAATGCAAAATACCCCTATAATATTAACCCCTAAACTACCAGATTACAAAATACCCCTATACTATTAACCCCTAAACTACCGCAATGCAAAATACCCCTATACTATTAACCCCTGAACTATCCCAACACAAAATACCCCTATGCTTTTAACCCCTAAATTACCACAATGCAAAATATCCTTATACTATTAACCCCTAAACTACGTAAAAATAGATAGATAGGCGCGCCACAAATAGGCAAGGTCTTATATAATTTTGTTTATAAGTCTAATGCTAGACCATGGGTTAGAATAGCATATAGTAAATGTATAGAAAACGTCTCTGAATAAGATTATGTAGCACAGGGATAGGCTCAGATGTTTGATATAAAATGTTATAAAAATTTTATTATAGTTACAGTTTGCACAAAATATCATATAATTAAAAACAATTAAGTACATGGACCCATGTTGACAAAATCCTATATTATATAAGTATGTCCTAAATAGTCTAAAACAGATATAGCTATCTAAATGTTAAATTATATGTGAGTCTCACATATACAATGGTGTGGTTGCTCTGATAAGTGAGTGACCTCTCTAATGTAGTTTACACAAAAGTTATGTGATAAAAACAAAGAAACAGCAATATAATGTCATATAGGGATAAAAACAGTGATTGGTGTGATGAACAAAGATGTGAACGTTGCGTTCAAAATATTAAAAAGGTCTCCAAAAAAATGAAATCTACAAAAACAGTTGAAACAAACATGTGAATATAAATACAAATAAAAATTGTGATCTACAAAACCATATATATATATACTCAGTCCAAAGTTGTGAGAACAAATCGCAGAAATTGTAAAAAATGTTGAAAAAATGCTGAAAAAAATCCTTTGTGAGCAACTAGTGTGTACACAAACTAGTAAACGTGATTAAAAAGTCGTTTTGGAGGTGTGAAAGTTCCTGGAATTTACTCCATTTGATGGAATGTTCCTTTATTTGTAATCCTAAAAAATGTTTGAAGATCAAATATAAAATTGTGTAAAAGTGTGAGGAAAAAATGTGAACAATGTATGGTAAAAATAAAAATAGAGATAAAAAATAAAAATAAAAATGATGATAAGAAAAAAATAGAAATACTCTGGGAATTCCTCAAGACCTGTAAATGAAAAATACTGACATAGTGTAATACTGTTTAGGTATTTTAAAATTGATAGGAATAAAACTCACCATATATCTGTCAACGCGTTTCGGCCTGCCAAGGAGGCCTTTTTCAAGACTAAATCTAGATAAAATACCTAAACAGTATTACACTATGTCAGTATTTTTCATTTACAGGTCTTGAGGAATTCCCAGAGTATTTCTATTTTTTTCTTATCATCATTTTTATTTTTATTTTTTATCTCTATTTTTATTTTTACCATACATTGTTCACATTTTTTCCTCACACTTTTACACAATTTTATATTTGATCTTCAAACATTTTTTAGGATTACAAATAAAGGAACATTCCATCAAATGGAGTAAATTCCAGGGACTTTCACACCTCCAAAACGACTTTTTAATCACGTTTACTAGTTTGTGTACACACTAGTTGCTCACAAAGGATTTTTTTCAGCATTTTTTCAACATTTTTTACAATTTCTGCGATAAGTTCTCACAACTTTGGACTGAGTATATATATATATGGTTTTGTAGATCACAATTTTTATTTGTATTTATATTCACATGTTTGTTTCAACTGTTTTTGTAGATTTCATTTTTTTGGAGACCTTTTTAATATTTTGAACGCAACGTTCACATCTTTGTTCATCACACCAATCACTGTTTTTATCCCTATATGACATTATATTGCTGTTTCTTTGTTTTTATCACATAACTTTTGTGTAAACTACATTAGAGAGGTCACTCACTTATCAGAGCAACCACACCATTGTATATGTGAGACTCACATATAATTTAACATTTAGATAGCTATATCTGTTTTAGACTATTTAGGACATACTTATATAATATAGGATTTTGTCAACATGGGTCCATGTACTTAATTGTTTTTAATTATATGATATTTTGTGCAAACTGTAACTATAATAAAATTTTTATAACATTTTATATCAAACATCTGAGCCTATCCCTGTGCTACATAATCTTATTCAGAGACGTTTTCTATACATTTACTATATGCTATTCTAACCCATGGTCTAGCATTAGACTTATAAACAAAATTATATAAGACCTTGCCTATTTGTGGCGCGCCTATCTATCTATTTTTACATTGCTTATTCACCTAGTGGGTACTTGGGGAGCCCACTACAGACAGGAGCTAGAGGTCACTACACGCAGCGCTGTAAGATAATAATATTCTTTAACCCCTAAACTACCCCAGCATAAAATACCCCTATGCTATTAACCCACAAACTACCACAATGCAAAATACCCCTTTTCTATTAACCCCTGAGCTACCACAACACACAATACCACTATACTATTAACCTCCAAACTACCCCAACACAAAATACCCCTATGATATTGACCCCTAAACTACCACAATGCAAAATACCCCTATACTATTAACCCCTAAACTACAACAATTCAAAATACTCCTATACTAATAACCCCTAAACTACCCCAACACAAAATACCCTTATACTATTAACCCCTAAACTACCCCAACACAAAATACCCCTATGCTATCAACCCCTAAACTACCACAATGCAAAATACCCCTATACTATTAACCCCTGAGCTACCACCTACCCCAACTCAAAACATCCCTATACTATTAACCCCTTAACCACCATAACCCAACACAAAATACCCATGATATTAACCCCTAAACTGCTACAAACCCAACACAAAATACCCCTATAATATCAACACCTTAACTACCACAACCCCAACGAAAAATATCCCTCTTCATTTAACCCCTAAACTACCACAACACAAAATACCACTATACTATTAACCCCTAAACTACCACAACAAAAAATACCCCTACACTATTAACCCCTTAACACCACTACCCCAGCACAAAATACCCCTATACTGTTAACGCAAAATATTTCTATACTGTTAACCCCTACTCTACCACAACACAAAATACCCCGATAATATTAACCCCTTAACCATCATTACCCCAGCACAAATTACCCCTATACTATTAAGCTATAAACTACCACAACCCCAACGTAAAATACTTCTATAGTATTAACCCATAAACTACCACAGCCCCAGCTTAAAATACCCCTATACTATTAACCCATAAACTACCACAACCCCAAAGTAAGATACTTTTATACTATTAACCCATAAACTACCACAACCCCAACGTAAAATACTTCTATACTATTAACCCATAAACTACCACAACCCCAACGCAAACACCTGTACACTATTAACCCCTAAACACCACAAACCCCAATGCAAAATACCCCATTACTAATAACCCCTAAACTACCACAACACCAACGAGAAATACCCCTATACTATTGACCTATAAACCAGTGGCGTCACTAGGGTTGGTGTCACCCGGTGCGGTAAGTTATGGTGTCACCCCCCCCCCCCAGAAAGCAGACACACACAAAAACACAGGCACACACACATACAAACACTCAGACACACTTAAAACATACACAGATGCACACACAAACACTCGGAAACACACTCAGACACACACACAAAAACACACACACAAAAACACTGAGACACACTGAGACACACACACACACACAAAAACTCAGACACACACATACAAAATATGTAAACTGCACTGCATTAATTATAAAGCTCATGCCTAGAGCTGCTCCCTGGCTCAGCAGAGCATCAAATGAAAGATAAACAGAGCACTCTAAAAATAAATCACTAAAGAAAAGTTTTAGGTGCAAACTATGAAAATTCTGCTCTCTGACTCTGTTCCAAGCCTGTCAGTGCACAGCCCCGGGCCGCGTGCCTACCGCTTCTTATGGCCAATCACCTCTGCACTCTGCCCACCCCCAGACCCCCACCCGCCCTCCTACCTGTTCAGTGTGCACTTAGTGTACCGTAACCGTAAAGGTCTGGTGGGCATCATACGTGGCTCCTTCATTTTAAAGACAGTGTCAAACAGTCATGCGGTCAGGTGCCAGGCATCCCCTCACGATTTCCCAGTTCCCGTTTAGAGAGACAGCACAGCAGTGAGTGACTCCACTGCTCCACATGTCACTGAGCAGTGAGCACAGATAGGCAGGCAGGTTTAGGCTAGCAGCGCAACTTTGCAAGCCCCACGGCATGCCCACAACATTCATAGCGAAATTGGGCAGGGGAGAAGCAAAGTACAAACAAGCAAAAGCAGCCGGGAAAACTATCTTCCCCAGTCCCACCAATGTTTACAAATGCCAGCCCCTCTAATAAAAAAAAATCTATGCATCTCAACATTGTATTTCTTTGAGTTTCAATAAAATTAAAAAAAAAAAAAAAAAAAAAAATTTTTTTTTTTTGGTGTCACCCCCTGGAGGGTGTCACCCGGGTGCGGCCCGCCCCCCCCCGCCCCCCCCCTAGTGACGCCACTGCTATAAACTACCACAGCCCCAACGTAAAATACCCCTATACTATTAACCCTTAAACACCACAAACCCCATTGTAAAATACCCTATTACTTTTATCCCCTAAACTGCCACAACCTCAACGCAAAATACCCCTCTTCTATTAACCCCTAAAGTACCACAATGTAAAATACCCCTATACTATTAAAACCTAAACTACACCAACACAAAATACCCCTATACTATTAACCCCTAAACTACCACAACCCCAACATGAAATACCCCTATACTTTTAACCCCTAAACTACCACAACCCCAACACAAAATACCCCTATATTATTAAGCCCTTAAACGCCACAAACCCAACGTAATATACCCCTATACTTTTAACCTCTTAACTACCACAACCCCAAAGCAAAATTCCCTATACTATTAACCTCTTAACCACCACAACCCCAAGGCAAAATACCCCTATAATGTTAACCCCTAAGCTACCACAACCCCAATACAAAATACCCCTATACTATTAACCCCTTAACTGCCACAACCTTAACATAAAAAAATACCCCTATACTATTAACCCCTAAACTACCCCATTCTATTAATATGTAAGCTAGCACAGCTCCAACGTAAAATACCTCTAAACTAAACCCATAAACTACCACAAACCCAATGCAAAATACCTTTACACTATTAACCCCTAAACACCACAAACCTCAATGAAAAATACCCCATTACTATGAACCCTTAACCACCACAAACCCAATGCAAAATACCCCTTTACTATGAATGCCTAAGCTACTACAAATCCAATGCAAAATACCTGTACACTATTTGCCCCTAAGCTACCACAACCCAACAAAAAAATACCCTAATACTATAGGCCCCTACGCTACCAGAACCCCAACCAAAATACCCCTTTATTGCCACAAATCCCAACACATAATACCCCTATATTATTAACTGCTAAGCTACCAAAACCCCAAAGCAAAATACCCCAATACTATAAACCCCTTAGCAAACACATCCCCAACGCAAAATACCCCAATACTATAAACCCCTTAGCAACCATATCCCCAACGCAAAATACCCCAATACTATAAACCCCTTAGCAACCACATCCCCAACGCAAAATACCCCAATACTATTGGCCCGTAAACCGCCACAACCTCAACACCACCCCTAAACTCTTAACCCCCTAACCAAAGCCGGTGTTCTGTCGAAAATAGCTACCTTGTCAAAATGAGTTACCTAGACGTGAGCATGCTCACAATTATGTAATTGCATTCCACAGATGTTTTAAAAGAATCTTTGGAATGCAATTACATCATTATATGCACGCACACATCCTCGGGTAGCTAATCTCATCAGAGATCAAAATGATTCTTCTATTTAATCTTAAAGCAGCGATGTCCTTGCCCACATGCGTAGTTTAAGCTGTTGGTAGCTAATTCTGACAGTGTCTTTCCTAATTCTGTTACCCAAGGCTGCTGTCTGGTCATGCGCACAACAGCTCCATTGACATTAAAACCTTTGCTTGCACCGTACATTTGCACATAGTGCTGTAAAATATTCTGCGCTATGACTGTGCAACCAAAGGTTTTAATGTCAAGAACACTGCCACTGGCTAAAGACATTGTGCTGCCTTGGTCAAGAATAAAATGACGCTCCCTCAACTCTTTGCAGTTTACACTACATCGTAAAAACAACCACAGTCAGACAGACAGGCATCATATAAAATGAATTTATCTTTTATTATCCAGAACGTGTTCTGCTTATGTGCTACCTGGTGCAATGATAGAGCCGACCATGACCTTAACTGCTAAACCCCAAAACCCTATCCTACAAAACAAAATACGTATAAAAACATAAATCCCCCCTAAAACAAACCCTATCCTAAAAAAACAAAGTACCCCTACAAAAATAAAACTTCCCCATAAAACCCTATCCTAAAAAAACAAAGTACATCTAAAAAGAACAATCACCCATAAAAAAAACAGTAAACAATAAAAAATCCCACTAAAAAAATCCATCCTACAAAACAAAGTACTTCTAAAAAAAACAAAGAACCCCTAAAAAACAACTACCCTATGAAGAATACACCTAAAAGAAAAAGCCTACTGAGTGTCTGAAGTCTTATATACAGTGTGCAGCATTCCTGTACTCCATAAGATCTAGTAAGCGTAGTCCCCTCCGCTGGGGCTGCCTCCTCTCCTTGCTGCCCCCCACAGCAAACTGGTTCCTCGTTGCTATTTTCCCCTTTTGATAGGGGTTTTCTGACAGTTACTTTTGGCTAATTTTAAAAAAACAGCCAATAGGAAAAAAAACTAAACCTATTTGATAAATTTGAAATCAAAAGAATTCTCTTGACTTTCATGTGTCAGTAAAGTGATGTTAAATAACATAATTTATGTAAGAACTTACCTGATAAATTTATTTCTTTCATATTGGCAAGAGTCCATGAGCTAGTGACATATGGGATATACAATCCTACCAGGAGGGGCAAAGTTTCCCAAACCTCAAATGCCTATAAATACACCCCTCACCACACCCACAATTCAGTTTAACGAATAGCCAAGCAGTGGGAGTAGAAAGCATCAACAAAGGAAATTTGGAAATAATTGTGCTTTATGCAAAAAATCATAACCACCATAAAAAGGGTGGGCCTCATGGACTCTTGCCAATATGAAAGAAATGAATTTATCAGGTAAGTTCTTACATAAATTATGTTTTCTTTCATGTAATTGGCAAGAGTCCATGAGCTAGTGACATATGGGATATCGATACCCAAGATGTGGAGTCTTCCACTCAAGAGTCACTAGAGAGGGAGGGAATAAAAATAAAAACAGCTATATTCCGCTGAAAAAATTAATCCACAACCCAAAAAAATAAGTTTATTTTCATTTTTGAAAGAAAAAAAAACTTAAATCAAAACAGAAGAATCAAACTGAAACAGCTGCCTGAAGAACTTTTCTACCAAAAACTGCTTACGAAGAAGCAAATACATAAAAACGGTAGAATTTAGTAAATGTATGCAAAGAGGACCAAGTCGCCGCTTTGCAAATCTGATCAACTGAAGCTTCATTCTTAAAAGCCCACGAAGTGGAGACTGATCTAGTAGAATGAGCTGTGATTCTCTGAGGCGGGGCCTGACCCGACTCCAAATAAGTTTGATGAATCAAATGTTTCAACCAAGAAGCCAAGGAAATAGCAGAAGCCTTCTGACCTTTCCTAGGACCTGAAAATAAAACAAATAGACTGGAAGTCTTCCTGAAATCTTTAGTAGCTTCCACATAATATTTCAAAGCTCTTACCACATCCAAAGAATGTAAGGATCTCTCGAAATAATTCTTAGGATTAGGACATAAGGAAGGGACAACAATTTATCTACTAATGTTAGAATTCACAACCTTAGGTAAAAATTGAAAAGAAGTCCACAAAACTGCCTTATCCTGATGAAAAATCAGAAAAGGAGACTCACAAGAAAGAGCAGATAGCTCAGAAACTCTTCTAGCAGAAGAGATAGCCAAAAGGAACAACACTTTCCAAGAAAGTAGTTTAATGTCCAAAGAATGCATAGGCTCAAATGGAGGAGCCTGTAAAGCCTTCAGAACCAAATTAAGACTCCAAGGAGGAGAAATTGATTTGATGACAGGCTTAATACGAACTAAAGCCTGTACAAAACAGTGAATATCAGGAAGTATAGCAATCTTTCTGTGAAATAAAACAGAAAGAGTGGAGATTTGTCCTTTCAAACTGAACTTGCAGACAAACCATTATCCAAACCATCCTGAAGGAACTGTAAAATTCTAGGAATTCTAAAAGAATGCCAGGAGAATTTATGCGAAGAACACCATGAAATGTAAGTCTTCCAAACTCTATAATAAATCTTCCTAGAGACAGATTTACGAGCTTGTAACATAGTATTAATCACTGAGTCAGAGAAACCTCTATGACTTAGAACTAAGAGTTCAATTTCCATACCTTCAAATTTAATGATTTGAGATCCTGATGAAAAACGGACCTTGAGATAGTAGGTCCAGCCGTAACGGAAGTGGCCAAGGTGAGCAACTGGACATCCAAACCAGATTCGCATACCAAAACCTGTGTGGCCAAGCTGGAGCCACCAGCAACACAAAAGACTGTTCCATGATAATTTTGGAGATCACTCTTGGAAGGAGAACTAGAGGCGGGAAGATGTAAGCAGGATGATAACACCAAGGAAGTGTCAGTGCATCCACTGCTTCTGCCTAAACATCCCTGGACCTGGACAGGTATCTGGGAAGTTTCTTGTTTAGATGAGAGGCCTTGAGATCTATCTCTGGAAGAACCCACATCTGAACAATCCGGGAAAACACATCTGGATGGAGAGACTACTCCCCTGGATGTAAAGTCTGGCGCCTCCCAATTGTCTACACCTGGGATATGCACCGCAGAGATTAGACAGGAGCTGGATTCCGCCCAAGCAAGTATCCAAGATACTTCTTTCATGGCTTGGGGACTGTGAGTCCCACCCTGATGATTGACATAAGCCACAGTTGTGATATTGTCTGTCTGAAAACAAATGAACGGTTCTCTCTTTAGCAGAGGCCAGAACTGAAGAGCCCTGAGAATTGCACGGAGTTCTAAAATATTTATTGGTAATCTCGCCTCTTGAGATTTCCAAACCCCATGTGCTGTCAGAGATCCCCAAACAGCTCCCCAACCTGAAAGACTCGCATCTGTTGAGATCACAGTCCAGTTTGGGCGAACAAAAGAAGCCCCTTTAACCAAACGATGGTGATCTATCCACCATGTCAGAGAGTGTCGTACATTGGGATTCAAAGATATTAATCGTGATATCTTTGTATAATCCCTGCACCATTGATTCAGCATGCAAAGCTGTAGAGGTCTCATGTGAAAATGAGCAAAGGGTATTGCGTCCGATGCTGCAGTCATGAGATCTAAAACTTCCATGCACATAGCCACTGAAGGAAATGACTGAGACTGAAGATGCCGGCATGCTGCGACCAATTTTAAACGTCTCTTGTCTGTTAAAGACAGAGTCATGGACACTGAATCTATCTGGAAGCCTAAAAAGGTGACCCTTGTCTGAGGAATCAAGAAACTTTTTGGTAAATTGATCCTTCAACCATGTTTCTGAAGAAACAACACTAGTTGATTTGTGTGAGATTCTGCAGTATGTAAAGACTGAGCTAGTACCAAGATATCGTCCAAATAAGGAAACACCGCAATACCCTGTTCTCTGATTACAGATAATAGGGCACCCAGAACCTTTGAAAAGATTCTTGGAGCTGTTGCTAGGCCAAATGGAAGAGCAACAAATTGGTAATGCTTGTCTAGAAAAGAGAATCTCAGAAACTGATAGTGTTCTGGATGAATCGGAATATGAAGGTATGCATCCTTCAAGTCTATTGTGGACATATAATGTCCTTGCTGAACAAAAGGCAGAATAGTCCTTATAGTCACCATCTTGAAAGTTTGTACTCTTACAAAATTTTCAGATCCAGAACTGGTCTGAATAAATTTTCTTTCTTTGGTACAATGAATAGGTTTGAATAAAACCCCAAACCTTGTTCCTGAGGAGGAACTGGCATGATTACCCCTGAAGACTCCAGGTCTGAAACACACTTCAGAAAAGCCTGAGCTTTTACTGGATTTACAGGGATACGTGAGAGAAAAAATCTTCTTACAGGAGGTCTTACTCTGAATCCTATTCGATACCCTTGAGAGACAATGCTCTGAATCCAATGATTTTGGACAGATCTTATCCAAAAATCCTTGAAAAACCTCAATCTGCCCCCTACCACCTTCATGCAGACTTAGGGGCTGACTTTGGTTTCCTAAATGGCTTGGATTTATTACAATTTGAGGAAGGCTTCCAATTGGAAGCAGATTCCTTGGGAGGAGGATTGAGTTTTTGTTCCTTATTCTGACGAAAGGAACGAAAACGGTTAGAAGCCTTAGATTTACCCTTAGGTTTTTTATCCTGAGGCAGAAAAACTCCTTTTCCTCCAGTGATAGTTGAAATAATAGAATCCAACTGAGAACCAAATAAATTATTACCTTGGAAAGAAAGAGATAGTAATCTAGATTTAGATGTCATATCAGCATTCCAAGATTTAAGCCACAAAGCTCTTCTAGCTAATAGAGCTAAAGACATGGATCTAACATCAATTTTGATAATATCAAAATTGGCATCACAAATAAAATGATTAGCATGTTGCAGTAAGTGAGTAATGCTAGATATGTCAGGATCCAATTCTCGTTGTGCTAAATTCTCCAACCAAAAAGTTGAGGCAGCTGCAACATCAGCCAAAGAAATAGCAGGTCTGAGAAGATGACCTGAATATAAATAGGCCTTCCTTAGATAAGATTCAAGCTTCCTATCTAAAGGATCCTTAAAGGAAGTACTATCTTCCATAGGAATAGTGGTACGTTTAGCAAGAGTAGAAATAGCCCCATCAACTTTGGGGATTTTTTCCCAAAACTCTATAGATTTTGCTGGTAAAGGATACAATTTTTTTAAACCTTGAAGAAGGAATAAAAGAAGTACCTGGCTTATTCCATTCCTTAGAAATCATATCAGAAATAGCCTCAGGAATAGGAAAAACCCCTGGGGAAACCACAGGAGGTTTAAAAACAGCATTTAAACATTTATTAGACTGAACATCAATAGGACTGGTTACCTCAATATCCAAAGTAATTACCACTTCTTTTAATAAAGAACGCATATACTCTATTTTAAATAAATAAGTAGATTTGTCAGTGTCAATGTCTGAGCAAGGATCTTCTGAATCAGATAGATCCTCATCAGAAGAGGATAAATTATTATGTTGTTGGTCATTTGAAATTTCATCAGATAAATGTGAAGTTTTAAAAGACCTTTTACGTTTATTAGAAGGTGGAAATGCAGACAAAGCCTTCAAAATAGAATCAGAAACAAATTCTTTAAAATTTACAGGTATATCATGCACATTAGAAGTTGAAGGAACTGCAACTGGCAATGTACTATTACTGATGGAAACACTATCTGCATGTAAAAGTTTATCATGACAACTATTACAAATGACATTTGGTGAAATAATTTCTACAATTTTACAACAAATGCACTTAGCTTTGGTAGAACCGATGTCAGGCAGCAATGTTCCAGCAGAAACTTCTGAGACAGGATCAGATTGGGACATCTTGCTCAATGTAAGAGAAAAAACAACATATAAAGCAAAATTATCTATTTCCTTATATGACAGTTTCAGGAATGGGAAAAAATGCAAAAGCATAGGCCTCTGATAGAGAAAAAAGCAAGAGGCAAACATCAATGGGGTATTGAAATAATGTAAAAAATTTGGCGCCAAGTATGATGCACAACGTAACGTAAACTTTTTTGGCGCCAAAAATAACCGGAAATGACACACTTGCGTCACTAATGACGCCGCCGTGTGAAAGGTCTCGGCGTCACGTATGACGCCAGAAGTTGCGTCATAAACGTATTTTTTCACGCCAAAAATATTTTCGCACCAAGAAAGACGCAATAAAGTTTAGCATTTGACGCACCCGCAGGCCAAATACCCGCAATAGCAAGAAGTAGTCAATTGAAAAAAAGACTAAACCCCAGGTAAGAAAAAAATTTATTAAAATGTTTAAATTCCCCAGATTTGAAACTGACAGTCTGCTGAAGGAAATACATGAACCTGACTCAAGGCAAATATAAGTACAATACATATATTTAGAACTTTATATAAATGCATAAAGTGCCAAACCATAGCTGAGGTGTCTTAAGTAATAAAAAACATACTTACCAAAAGACACTTATCCACATATAGCAGATAGCCAAACCAGTACTAAAACAGTTATTAGTAGAGGTAATGGTAAATTGAGAGTATATCGTTGATCTGAAAAGGGAGGTAGGAAATGAATCTCTACGACCGATAACAGAGGACCTATGAAATAGACCCCCGTTAGGGAAATCATCGTATTCAAATAAGTGATACTCCCTTCACGTCCCTCTGACATTCGCTGTTCTCTGAGAGGAATCGGGCTTCAACAATGCTGAGAAGGGCATATCAATGTAGAAATCTTAGCACAAACTTACTTCACCACCTCCATAGGAGGCAAAGTTTGTAAAACTGAATTGTGGGTGTGGTGAGGGGTGTATTTATAGGCATTTTGAGGTTTGGGAAACTTTGCCCCTCCTGGTAGGATGGTATATCCCATATGTCACTAGCTCATGGACTCTTGCCAATTACATGAAATAAATACTATTTCTGAGCATTTGCATCTTTAGATATTGTATAGATGTTGTACTCAGGTGCTGAACCTAAAAAAGGTTGGCTCCTAAGCTTTACATTCCTGCTTTTTCAAATAAAGATACTAAGAGAAGGAAGAAAATGTTATGAGTAAATTAGAAAGTTGCTTAAAATTGCATATTCTATCTGAATCACTAAAGAAAAAAAATTGGGTTTAATTTAATTTTCCCTTTTATAATAAACATTTAGAGTCTCTGAGTCTCTGAGTCTCTTCATACCTCAAAAGGGCCAACATGTTTGAATCAAAGAGTCTTGCAAAGTGTAACTGCAAATGATCATAATTGCAGATATGATAAAAAGCACAAATGTATCTGATTAATAGTAAGTGACTTACAGTAATATTTCTGTGACATATAAATTCTGTTGAGTGTGTGTGTTTTTGTGAGCAGTAGTGCAGCGGTGCGGTAGTGCGGGGGAGGGGCTGTCTCGAGAGAAGAGAAGGAGGGGGTAGAAGTGGTTATAGGATTGTGTCTACTCCACTAGCCTCTGTTGTGCCATAGCTGTAGTATCAGTTCTATTTTACCTATTTTGTAATAGTGAAACCTTTCCAGTTGCAAGGCTGTTGCTACCCGATTCTGCCACTCCGCTTTAGTGGGAGGTATAGATGTTTTCCAATGTCTAGAGACTAAGGGGCCGAATTATCATTGTGTGGATGGGCATGATCCGCTGTAGCGGATCATGTTCGCCGCACATTGATAAATGCCGACAGCATACAGTGTCGTAATTTATCATTGCACAAGCATTTCTAGTGAAATGCTTGTGCAATGCTGCCCCCTGCAAATTCGCAGCCAATCGGCTAGCAGGGGGTGTCAATCAGCCACGATCATATCCGATTGCTGATTGCTGTCCACCGCCTCACAGGTGGCAGACGAGTTAAGGAGCAGAGGTCTTAAGACATATGGCTGCATTCAGGGAATTATATATCGGCCGCAATGCTTTTAGCACTGACCATCAATGGGGCCTTAGCACCATGTTTAATTTTGGGAAGGTTATGCATTAACAGTATAGGAGGATCGTTTGGCACACTGATTTCTAATATACCGTTCATTGTCCACAAAACCTCAGACCAAATGTGATTGTTCCCTCGCACCCACATCCCCGCCAGCATTTGCTATTCGAGTAAGGGTATATGTGCTTGAGTCGGGAGGGGGTGAGATACCAATGACAGAAATGTATAGTAGGATTCATGAGCCTAAGCTGACAAAGATATTTGTTTGGCTGCTTAGAAAAGATGTGTCCAATCCGGGCTAGACAATTCTTGGCCCAGTTCTCTGTGCCACCCGCTGACTTAAGAAGTTAAACAATTTCCGCTGGGTACTATTTGTAAGCAATATATGAGGGAAATGGTATGTCTAGGGGGGTCTATAATAGGCATCATTTCTCGAATGGTGTAGTCTCTCTGCTAAAGGACTGTTTAACTTGGTGTTAAGTTACATAATGTTGGAGCTGCTGGTATTTAAATCATGAGGAGGAGATATCAGCTAGATATCTTCATGGGGCATTCATTTTCCCTGTTCCAGTGTGGAATGTATTATGCTGTGTTGTAATTGATATTTATCAGTCAGTGTTGTTTTACCACGTTAGAAAGGTAAGTCCGGGTTCCCTAGAAGAAGCGGTGTCAGATAAGATGAGATTTGGGAGGAGATGTAGGCGCTGGTGTGTATCAGTTTATCCCATTCTTTGAAAAATTCTGTGAGTAAAGGAAAGTCCCAAAGACTTTTTGGCCTGTGTTGGGCAGGTAGCCAGGCCATTGAGCCTGTCAGTATATAGCCGGGTTATAATACAATTTATTTAATAATTATTCTTTAAATTAACCTCCAATTAAAATGTATATACGAAACAATTAAAATCTATATTTATTCCTAAGTTCTTTACGATAAGTTAAAGTTATAGACACATTGAAATATATTTATAGAAACCAGATTATGAATCAAACTATACAAGCTTAAACTGTTACAATATTCTATACAAAGATCATAAAAATATACCTTTACAAATTACCTTATTCACAATAATCTCCCAAATCAGAGTTGCATTAAAATACCACAATGAGATACCAAGGTATGGATTGTTAACTTTAGACAAATATAATTAAGCTACTTAGCCCACAAATGATCCTATATAACTCTAATTAAAACACCAGAAGTTATATATATTATTAATGAAAACAGGCAATTTATATGCCAATTTATCTGAGCTGAAATAAATTCTTATTTATCTACAATAAGGTAAATACTCAAATATATCTATATAGCTGCAATCTGACTATAGTCTTAGAATACCTTTGTTTAAAATATTAAAAATATAGAACAGTCATGAACCAAATTAAACGTTCCAGCTTTTCCAAGTAGATTCAGGTCCCCTCATATGAAGAAAGGTATTGCAATATGGATCAATAAGTTAGTCCCAGGTTTTGCTTATAGTGACTGTGTCCCAAAAATGGCAGCAAAGTTTTCAGTCAAAAGTTAGCAGACAAAAAGCCTTTTTTTTCTCTCCCCTTGCATGAGGTTATATCATGTGTCATACCATTTTTAATCCCCTAGGGGGCAGCAGACAACCACGAATGCAGTCTTACCATCAACATTGCTAACATTCAAAATATCTCATCTCAGATTGTTCTTAAAATATACTTTAATTTCTTGTATTAATAAACTTCTCTGGTCAGCATATATATCCCATTTACTACAATTGAAAATGTATGATTTGAGATCAAACACTAGTATAGCATTAATTCTATGTTAAAAATAGAAAACATTTATATAGACTTCCTATACATTCTACTTAGAATATCCTGAGAGATGTATCTAAAGTTACCATAAATATCTAGTGCAGAACCATATCATATGACCTAGGTCACCCCATGCAGGCAATCCTGCACCAGCATCCATTAGCCCCATTTTGTCCCTTAGATGTCTGGAAGACAGAAAAACAAAAATATGTTATATATTTCAAAATGGGATTATTACAATTGGTATTTCATCTATTAAAAATCTGAATTGCATTTCCCAGATCCATATATAGATATTTATACATTTTATACAGTATTGAAAGTTATACAAGTTTGTAATTTAAAATGAATTTTAGTTACAATATAATATGTGTTTCTGCTTGGCTCAGTACAGCTGTGTATCTAAACACAGCAGGGGTAATGAGCTCTTGCTATTTTCACATTTGAGACGTATGCCTGAGATTTGTGTATTCAAACACAGCAGGGGAAATCAGTTTTTGAATATGCTTAAGCCTCAAAGAGATTTTTCCCAGACCTGGCGACTGTTCTTTACAGGGGTCTGATAAGTTTATTACCCATCTTGGGCAGGAAATCAACTTTAAACAGAGCCATAAAGTGAACATCTTGTTGAAATAGATTGCCTTTTTCTAACTGAACCAAATGTTTATTCCTTTGTACTCATTTGGATGTATTGTAATCAAGAAAAAGGGGGGGTTGGGCTATAGTGAATAAAAATTATGCAATCAGTTTAATATATAATGAACCATGTGGTCTTATCATGTATAAATAATATATATCTATATACACTCACAGATATCCTGACATAAATCCCCCTTCCAATTTTAAATGGATGTAGGACACATGTATTTGAATTGGCTTAAAGTCAGTGGTACTTGGTGAGTGTATTGACAGTATGCATCATAGACAGCCTTCTATGGAGAGAGACCATTATTTTTGAGCCCTTGTGCTCATTAGCTAGGCATCTTTAAACTACAATATTTCTTTAGTGCATTTGGGGATATGACACTTCATTCTCCCTCTATGACTTATAGTTGGGATCTAGGATGGCACACTCACAACTGATTAATATGGACCCATTTATCCATAAAAGTATCATTTTTAGGTATCCTAATTACATAGGCGACTGGAGATATTTTGTCAGTAACGACAAAAGGACCCTTCCATCATGAAAGAAATTTCTTCTCCTTAACTTGATCTCTTCCAAAGTTATAAAGATAAACTTTAAATTTATTTCATATTTCTTTTTGGACGTTTTGAGATCATAATAGGTTTTAGTGGCAGTTGCAGACTTTTCTATGTTCCTTTGAGCAAATGCAAAGGCATATTGCAGGTGCTTCCTTAAGTTCTCCACATATTGATGCGTATTGGCAGCATTTATCAAGTTCTGGTCTGATGTACGGTACAGTAGAACCATTCTTCTACCAGTCATCAACTCAACAGGTGACATCTTGATAGCACTACTTGGAGTTGCTCTTAATGCCATTAGGACTAGAGGTAATTTTACATCCCAGTCTTTACCCGTTTCACTCACAAACTTTTTGAGGATTTTCACAATGGACTGGTTGTAACACTCTACATCACCACTTGAGGCAGCTCTATAAGCAATATGGAGCTTTCTTTTGACCCCTAGTATTTTCCAAATTTTGGTCATCACTTCGCTAGTGAAATGGGTTCTCCAATCGGATTCGATTCTCTGGGGTAAACCAAATCTGGAAAACATGTGGTTGATGAGCAAAGCTGCGCATGTTTCAGCACTATTGTTAGGTGCACTGATGCACTATACCCATTTAGTGAACAGACATGTCTCTGTTAGCATGTATTTTTGACCTCTAGATGACCTAGTTACTGGACCAATAAAATTAATTTGCATATCTGACCATGGCATTACCATCCCCCTTTTCTGCAATGGTGCTCTATGCGTGGGTGCAGTGGGCTGGAACTGTGGACAGATAAAACAACCTTGACAGTAGGTTTGAACATCCTTCAACATCTGTGGCCAAAAGGCGTAATCACACAATATTTCAAAAGTTAATTTGGCGCCACGATAACCAGATGTGGGGGCATCATGGGCATGTTGAAGCATTAGACCTCTGAACTTTGTAGGTACTACCCATTGCTGGATGCCAGTTTTGCAGGTTCTAACAAACCATCCTGTAACTTAAATTGTGATCTGGATTTCATTAAGATTCTGTCAGGATAGGTTAAGTCCAGAGTTAGACCCAAATGCTAGAATGAAATTTGAAAACACCCTAGCACTGTGAGCATATTCCAGGACTTGACCCTGCGACAGCTACAGTAATATACTCACTGAAATAAACTGGAAGTTGGTACAGCAGGGTCAGGAGAAGAAACTTCCAGTAGATAGGGTTAACCAAAAGAGTAATCCAACAAGCAATATCCAGCAACGTGAAATCAGGCAGGTAGGGGTTAACCAGTAGAATAGTCAAGCAAGCAAAGTTCCAGCAATGTGTAATCAGGCAGTTTGGGGTTAACCAGAAGAATAGTCAAGCAAGCAAAGTTCCAGCAACGTGTAATCAGGCAGTTTGGGGTTAACCAGTAGAATAGTCCAGCATGCAAAGTTCCAGCAACGTGTAATCAGGCAGATTGGGGTTAACCAATAGAATAGTCAAGCAAGCAAAGTTGCAGCAATGTGTAATCAGGCAGTTTGGGGTTAACCAGTAGAATAGTCAAGCAAGCAAAGTTCCAGCAACGTGTAATCAGGCAGTTTGGGGTTAACCAGAAGAATAGTCAAGCAAGCAAAGTTCCAGCAACGTGTAATCAGGCAGTTTGGGGTTAAACAGTAGAATTTGTCAAACAAGCAAAGTCCAGCAACGTGTTATCAAGCAGTTATCAGGAATCAGGCAGGTAGGGTAAAGCAGGGTAGGAGTTAAACAAACCAGCAATTCTAAACAAACAAGAGATTCAGAAAGTACTCACAAACCAGGAATTAGAACAAACAGGCACCGAGGAGAGGAGACGCCGGAATAAGAAGACCTTCTGATGTCAGCAGAAGGGGCCGGAGAGAAACAGGGTTGCTAAGCAACCAAGGAAGCGCTACCGCGCTGACACAGGAAGGAAGAAAGCGATCAGCAGCTGAGCAATCGCGACAGTGCCCCCTCCTCAAGGACCCCTCCGGGGAACACGAACAGGCTTTGAAGCATTCTGGGCGTGGAACTGTTTGATCAAAGCAGAGGCATGGACATGAGAAGCAGGTTCCCAGGAACGTTCAGTGATGGGATATCCCTTCCAATGGACTAAATAATAGAAACGGTTACCCCGTAATCTGGAATCAAGAATTTGACTGATCTCAAATTCTGAAGTACCATCCACAAGAAATGGAGAGGGAACTTTACATTTGGTGGAAAACCGGTTAGAGACTGCTGGTTTAAGAAGAGATACGTGAAAGACAGGATGAATCTTCAAGTTGTCTGGTAAAGCCACCCTGTAGGCAGTAGAACATACCTTGGAAACAATCCTAAATGGTCCAATGTATTTAGGACCCAATTTAGCACAAGGTTGTTTGAGTCGAATGAATCTGGTGAAAATCCAAACCTTGTCTCCAGTCCGAAATGAGGGTGCCTTACGGCGTTTGCGATCAGCAAATCGTTTATACTTTTGAGAAGAGAGGAGAAAAATTTCCCGAATCTTCTTTCAGTGTTTACAGAGATTCTTCACAGTACGATCTGCTCCAGGAACTCCAGAACCCCCCGAAGACATAGGAAAAGTTCTAGGTACAAATCCATAGGCTGCCTTGAAAGGAGAAGTCTGTAAAGAAGAATTGAAACGGGAATTGTAAGCAAGTTCTGCTAAGGGAAGAAGTTGAGACCAATTGGAGTGCTGATGATTAACATAGTGCCTGAGATAGGATTCAAGAGATTGATTTACTGTTTGCACAGAGATTTCCAAAATCTTGAGACAAATTGAACTCCTCAATCAGAAACAATGTCCAAAGGAAAACCATGTAATCTGGTGATATGGAGTATAAACAATTCAGCGAGTTTCTGAGCAGATGGTGATCCAGGTAATGGAACAAAATGAGCTGCTTTGGAAAATCTGTCTACCACAACCCATATGGTCTTGTTTCCGGCAGAATTAGGAAGATCTGTAATAAAGTCCATGAAAACATGAGACCAGGGATAATACGGAACAGGCAGAGGTTGTAAGAGTCCAAGAGGTAAAGATGAAGACTGTTTATTAGAGGTACAGAAATGACAAGCTGCAACATAATCCTTGACATCTTTGACCATGGAAGGCCACCAGACATGTTGTTTGAGTCTCCACAAAGTATTACGCACTCCTGGATGTCCAGACAGAACATTATCATGAGCCCAACAAAGAAGTTTGAGGCGGAATTCTGTAGGTACAAACAAGACCCCAGGAGGTATGTTATAGGATGAAGGAACAGAGGCTTGAGCAGACTGTAATGCTTGGAAAGGAAAAGTAGATAACTGAGCTAGAACTTTAGCAGGGCGGAGAATGGGTTCAGAATCCAAAAATGTAGAATCAGAGGCCAGAAATTGTCTAGATAAAGCGTCTGCTTTTGTGTTCTTAGAACCAGGAATATAAGAGAGGACAAAATTAAATCTGGAAAAGAACAGAGCCCATCGGGCTTGACGTGAGTTGAGGCATTTGGCAGTATGAAGATATAGAAGATTTTTATGATCCGTGAGAATAAGAAATGGTTGAACCGTGCCTTCAAGCAGATGTCTCCATTCTTCCAAAGCCATCTTAATAGCTAACAGTTCCTTGTTACCGACGTCATAATTCAGTTCTGAAGAATTAAACTTCTTGGAGAAAAATACCACAGGAAGGATCTTGCTAGTAACAGGATTTCGCTGAGAAAGTACAGCCCCAGCAGCGATCAGAGAAGCATCCACTTCAAGGATGAATTGGAGACTCGGAACTGGATGGCAAAGAATGGGAGCCGAAGTAAATGCGGACTTCAAAGATTCAAATGCCTGTAAGGCTTTATCAGACCAATGCTTGCAATCTTGACCCTTCTTAGTAAGAGCTTTAAGGGGTGCCGAGATGTTAGCAAAGTCTTTTATGAATTTACGGTAGTAATTGGCAAACCCCAGGAATCTCTGAAGAGATTTTAAGGAAGTTGGTCTAGGCCAATCTATAATAGCCGACAGTTTGTCAGAATCCATCTTGAATCCAGACGGTGAAATAATGTAACCCAGGAAATGAATAGATTCTTGATGAAAAGAGCATTTTTCAAGCTTGGCAAAGAGAGAATTTTCATGTAATCTCTGGAGTACTAGTGTAACATGATGAACGTGATCCTGTAAAGTCTGAGAATAAATCAGAATATCATCAAGATAGATAATAACGAATTGATTAAGATAGTCTCTGAATATTTCATTAACAAAATGTTGAAAAACTGCAGGGGCATTGCATAACCCAAAAGGCATAACTAAATATTCATAGTGCCCGAACCTAGTGTTGAAGGCTGTTTTCCACTCATCCCCTTTACAAATCCTGACCAAATTATATGCCCCACGAAGATCCAATTTGGTAAAGATGGAAGCACCCTGGAGATGATCAAATAATTCGGGAATGAGAGGAAGAGGATAACAATTTTTTTTTTCCTACCGGAGAGGAAGAAGGGCGAATAAAACCTCGGGCTAAATTATCCTTTTTTTTTTTTTTTAATATGTTTATTTATTTTTCATTCAGTATCAATATAACTGTAACAGAGCTCATTTGCTCATATTTTGCACCACGCAGGGTAAGAAAGAAATTTTTTTTCCAATCATGTATACAGAAATAAAAAGATAAATATCTAGCATTTATGCCTAGACAATAACCAGGTTCCGTGCCCATTACCTTATGGACATCACACAGTAAATAAACATTGTAAGTAGGCTAAAGAAAAAAAAAGAGGAAGAAGAAAAAAAAAAACAAAATGCTGTGTTGCGTCTAAATACAATTATTACATTTTGTTCTCATTAACCAGATCGGAAAAAAGAAGAAAAAGAGAAAGAAAAACAGCAAAAACAAACAAAACAAAAAAAGCCACCTCCTCCTCCACCACGCCGCATAAAGGTGTCTTATAATCTAAGAGTCCCCCAATTTTTCAAAACCAGGATACTGGAAATAGTTCTCTTAATATCAGACCTTCAAAGTAGTCTGTTTTGTGGAATGCCTTAGTAAGTATATATTGCATGGGAAGTGTATATGTCTGGATAATATTTTCCCATTTATTGAAAAAACGTTGGGTTGGTTTATTGTGTAGGTTTGACACATTATATTGTTCAAATATGATCTGTTGTCTTACTGCTTCTAGGAAAATCTTAAAAGGTATTGTTCTGGTCTGCTTCCAATTTCTTAGAATTAAATTCCGACCTATAAGTATAATAGTATTGACCAAATCATAGTTCTGGGCTGTTATGTTTAGAAAAAAAATGTTTATAGGTTCCAGAACTAAATGTTCAGGGCAAAATTTATTTAGCCAAAAGTTAACCTTCTGCCAGAATTGCCTTATTTTGGGGCATAACCAGAAACAATGCATCAGATCAGCCCTAGGCATTGAGCACTTGTGGCATATTCCCGAGCTTTCTGAAGACCATGCTGCCAATCTTTTTGGCGAAATATAGGCGTTGTTAAGTAATTTTAGAAAAGATTCGTGCCAAGAGGAACGGAGGGGGGCTTTAATCAGCCATTGGATACCCTTCTTAATGTGATCCCCGTTAAGTTCTGGGAAATGTTTTGCCCAATAACCTATATATTGTTCATTATTTAATTGACCTTGTTTTGCCAATAAAATTTTGTATAATAATGATATTGAGTGCTTTCCTTGCTTGTATATATTGATATAGTCTCCAATTTGTTTAAAATCTACTGGCCAATTCCCTAACTTAGCTTTCTTGTTAGCAAAGTGGCGTAGCTGGAGATATGCGAAAAAGCTCTCCTTCTTGGGGAGATCAAATTCTCTAGCAATACTCTCAAAGGTTCTTAAATTAAACCTTTGGTCAAAGACTTGTAGAAATTTGTCAAATCCTTTATCCGCCCATTCTTTAAATACCTGATAGTCGCATCCGGCTATAAACTCGGGGTTCCCTCTGATCGGAAGATAGGGGGAAATAGAAAAATTAATTTTAAGATATTTACATGTCATTTGCCATGCTTTAATCACGTTATATATACTGATAAACCTTTTGGTGCTGTCTGGGAGTTCTATAAGAGTGCAATGTAAAATTGCTTTACATGCAAACGGATATATTAAGCTCTCTTCCAGAGTTAAGTTAGTTAGTACCTCGGTTGACAGAAGCCAATCCACCGCATTCCGAGCCAAGATGGCCATGTTATATAATCTAATGTCCGGGAAAGCTAGCCCCCCATGTTCCCTCAGTTGTGACAATTTTTTAATGGCTATCATGTGTCGCGACTTGGTCCAAAGAAATTTAGCACATAATTGATTGAATATTTTAATGTCTTTTGCCTTAATGAATAATGGCAAATTATTCATAATATAAATTATCTGAGGGAATAGGATAGATTTAATCATAGCTATTTTAGCAGACAAGGAAATAGGGAGTAGTGCCCATCTTTGCAACTTGCTTTTAAGTCGTGAAAAGAAGGGCGTAAAGTTAAGTCTATACCAACAATTAGGATCTTTATGTAACATGATTCCTAGATATCTAATCTGCGTAACCTCTGGCGCGTTCCCTTCTCTAATCTGAAAAAATCTGATTGAGTATTGTTGACCAGTATCGAAGAGATGGGGTAGTTATATATGGCTTTAATGAATTCAATCAATTTACCTGAGAAGCCAAACTTTTCAAGGGAAGTATACAAATGTTCCCATATTATAGAGTCAAATGCCTTCTCCGCGTCGACCACAACCATAGCAAGATCATCATGATACGCTGGTTTTTCCTTATGCAATTTGTTCCAAAAATATTCTATTAGCATATATGTTTTACGAATGTTTTTTGTTGGTGATCTATCATACATAAAACCGGCCTGATCTTGATGTATAATTTTACATAGTATTTCCTTCAAACGATTTGCAATTATTACTGTTAATAGTTTATAGTCTGTATTCAACAGAGAGATAGGTCTGTATGACCCTGGATCTGATAAGATTTTGTCTTTTTTTGGGATAAGGGTTATGATCGACGCGGAGAAAAATCGAGACATTATTTTCCCATCTATGAAATATGAGTTAAATAAACAAGTCAGTATGGGTGCTATATCTGTCTTCAACATTCTATAGAACTCCGCGGGTATTTGATCAGGCCCGGGAGCTTTTCCAAGTTTAGAATCTTCAATTGCTTTTATGACTTCGGCTAACGATATGGGATCATTTATTGACTTAGCTTGCTCTAGTGTAATCTGTGGACACTCAATCTTATCCCAGAATATCTTACTTGCTTCTGTATCTATAATTTTGGCAGCATATATGTTCTTATAATAATCTAGGAAAACCTTACTAATATCGTTCGTTTGGGTGAAGTTCTGACCTCCCCAGCTAATATTCCCGATCACATTCTTCTGGTTCCTAGCTTTGTCTAGCCTAGCCAAATATTTAACAGATTTCCCATAGCGTCCGCCATAAATAGCGCTCATTCTAGCTTCCTGCTGTATGTTTTTTGCAGCCATAAATAAATCTCTTTCTTGGCGTGCACTATGATACTTATCCCAGTGCTTTTTTAATGGATTATTTATATAGTTTTGATATGCCCTCGAGACCGTTTTTGTCAATTGATTTTCCCGAGCCCTAATCTTTTTTTTTTTGCTGACCATGTATAGTTTGATCTCCCCTCTTAGAAAGGCCTTTGCTGCCTCCCAAAACACCTCATATTTATTCGCATAACCTTGATTATTTATACAATACTCACGCCACTTGCTCTTTATCCACATTTGAAATGCTTTATCATTTATCATATACTTTGGAAAATAGAAATTATTTCCTTTGATCCCCTGGCTTTCTCTATTCCCTACTGATAACGTTAATATGGCATGGTCCGATAATATGATTTCACCGATTTCTGCACTCACATCATCTCTCAAAAGAGCATTAGAAATTAAGAAAAAATAAATACGGGAGAAGGATCTGTGCGCGTGTGACTCACAGGTGAAGCTTTTGCCCGCAGGGTGGTGGATACGCCATATGTCGTGAAGTTTTAATTCCTTGCATATTTGGAAAAACAGTCTAGAATTCTGTATTGACCTACCCCTCTGCTTATAAGGGAATCTATCCAATGAAGGTATTGGGGTTAGATTGAAGTCACCCGCTAATATTACATTGGGTGTTTCATGCAGAATTAATCTTGCAATTATATCATTCCAAAACAATTGGTCTGAGGTGTTAGGGCCATAAACATTACACAGTACATATTTTACATTAAAAATTTCTATGTTAAGGATAATCCATCTGTTATTGACATCTAGTTGTATATCGTGAATTCTATATTCCAGATCCTTGCTAATTAAGAAAGCAACCCCTCTTTTCCTCCCGGCACAATCTGATGCTATAACTTGTCCAACCCATTTGCACTTAAGTTTCTGCGCTTCAATACTTTTGAGGTGTGTTTCCTGCACCCATGCTATATCAGGATTCAGTTTGGCAAGATGCTTAATCACTAACTTCCGCTTTTTAGGTGACGTGATCCCACCTATGTTCCATGAAACGAACTTAATCATCCTCATCTTATTTGTCTGAGTGTATTAGTACCCCTCTAATACGCAATTTAAACTTTATATATGTTTGGAGGAGGAGGAGGAGGGAGGTAGCGAGTGCAAGAAAGGGGGAGGCAGAGGAGAGGCAAGCGGGAGAAAAAAAGAAGAGAAAAAAAAAAAAAAAAAGAAGAAAACAATAAAACTCACTAAGTATTAAAAACATTTTCGAATTCAGAAACATTTGCTTAAAAGTCCTAGATAAAGTACAGAAAAAACCAGAGATAACCTTTATTATATTCAAGATATTTGTCGCGTTTTGCAAATTTCTCTAGCTTCGGCTATATTATTTATAATGATATTTCCTCCTGCTTCCTCCAAGACTATTCTGGCAGGGTACATTAATCTAGCCTTAAGTCCTGCATTGATTAGTTTAGAACAATATGGGGCCAGATCTTTTCTTTTCATTGAGGTTTCGCTAGAATAATCTTGGAACATCAGAATTTTTACTTGGCCCAGAAAAAAATTCCCTAGTTTCCTATACGCTCTTAAGATATTAATCTTATCTTGATAACTTAAATACTTTATTAGGACAGGTCTGTTATAATTTTCTCTCATGTTACTTCTATTTGTACCTAATCGATGCGCCCTTTCAACTACAATGGGGGCTTTATCAATAGAAATACCCAGAGCGAGAGGTAATGTGGAACTAGCAAAGGTTATAAGGTCTAGATAGTCCTCATTCTCTGTGAGGCCAATAATTTTTAAATTGTTTCGTCTTGAACGATCTTCTAATTCATGTATTTTGTCTTGCAATGTGGTCAGTATTTTGCTATTATCTGCTATGCTTTTTTCTTGTTTATATAATATGTCTTCATTACTGGACACTCTCTCCTCCACTTCAGTGAGGCGGGTAGAGAATTGTTTAAATTCTATCATTATATTTGCCATTTGATTTTTAAGCATTTCGAACTGTGGCAAAAAAAATTCAGACATTTGGGCTAGAAGGGGCTGCGTATCATTTTTAGGTGTTGTAAGTTCTAAGGCACTGTCTAGATGTGTTTCAGATGTTCTTGTTCTTCTATCTTTTGGTTTGGCGGGCATAGCCGGGGAATGGTGTTTATTGTGAGTGATATATTTGTCCATGTACTGTGAACCGTGACACTTATGTACCTGTGGGGCTAAATTATCCTTGATGTATTCTTCAAGCGAAACATTTTCTTGGCGAGAAAGTGGGTATGTTTTACCCTTAGGAAGAGGTGCTCCTGGTAGTAGGTCAATGGGACAATCAAAGGTCCGGTGTGGAGGTAATATTTCAGCATCCTTCTTAGAAAAGACATCACAAAAAGAATAATACTGTTCAGGCAAGGAATCAGGAATGTCCAAAACTGCCACAACTGTGTTAGAAGATTTGGGAGTATTCTGGAGACACTGTTTGAAACAAGAAGATCCCCAAGTAACAAGTTCCCCTTTAGACCAGGAAAAAACTGGATCATGTAGTTGAAGCCAAGGGAGTCCCAAAATGAGAGGAAACTGAGGGGAAGAGATGATGTCAAAACAAATGGTTTCGGAATGAAGTACTCCTACAGACATGAGAAGTGGTATCGTAGAATATTGAATGAATCCAGAACCTAAGGGTTGACCACTGACAGTAGTGACCTTAATTACTTGGATCTTGGAAAGCAAAGGAATCCGAAAGGCATTGGCAAAATCCGAATCCATAAACATTCCTGCAGCTCCAGAATCGATGAGTGCTTGAGCCTGGAATTTGGTGTTGCCAAAGCGGAAGGTGACTGGAACAAATAGCTTGGGGTTGAGGGTAGAAAAAGATCTTTGGCTTAACTCAGTCCCTCTTTCTGGAGTCAAGCCCTGGCTTTTACTGGACGAGTTGGACAATCTTTTAACATATGCCCCTTAATACCACAGTAAAGACATAGTCCAAGATTACGCCTTCTGAGACGTTCAGCTTCAGATAACTTGATTGCACCAACCTCCATGGGTTCACTTGACTCAGAGATAGAAGTATTTGGAGTAGGAAGGTTTGGTGAACGAGGCATAGGACGGAAAGAAGATTTGATAAAGGACCTTCTGTTACGGTCATGTTCATGGAGACGCTCAGAGTAACGAGCATCTAACTTGATACATAAGTTGATGAGTTCTTCTAGAGAATCAGGAAGATCCCTATAAACCAATTTGTCTTTTAAACGATCACAAAGACCTTTACGAAACGCTGCATGCAGGGCCCCATGATTCCACATAGTTTAAGCAGCTAAAGTCTGGAATTCTATAGCGTATTGTGCTACAGAAAGAGATCCCTGCCTAAAATCTAAAAGTCCTGCTTCGGCAACCGCTGACCTTCCAGGTTTATCAAACACGGAAGAAAATATGGATACAAAAGTGTCAATATCGTGGAGCAAAGGATCATCCTTTTCCAACAGTGGAGAAACCCAAGCCAAGGCTTTACCCTTCATAAGAAAAATTAAAAAGGTGATCTTGGAGGAAGAGGAAACAGACATCTGAGGATTATTTCTGAAGTGAAGGTGGCACTGATTAAGAAATCCTCGACAGTCTTCAGGATTGCCGTCATATTTATCCGGTAGCGGAATTCTGGGAATTAACTGTTCTGTAGATTGTGGCGGATTAAATGCAGGATTAGAACTGGCCGCAGGAACAACAGGTGTTGCAGAGACTTGTGAAGGTGTAAGAAATTACTCTTAAATAACCAAAGGATCTTATGTTAAAAACCATTCACGTCTAAAAATTAATATATAAATATATTAATAATCGGCCCTGTACAAACGAATTTCATATACCGTACTGTATATCTTTGAAACCCTCCAGAAACAGACAGCCATACTACCTTCAACTATTTAAACCATCACACATTTATTAAAGAACAGATAAATAACAAGATTACATGTTACTGTTTACAAGGTTAAACACATAAAAACAATTTAACAGAGAAATAATACATAAATGAATATTACCCCGTTTGTTTCCTGTGGGAGTCCCGGCTATAGCATGTATCATTGATGTTTTCCTTTCCAAAGATGAACTCTGTCTATTCTCCTTTCTCCTAACCTTTATACCCTTTAAGAATGCTGACCATATACTTTTGGCTCTATTCCAAATAAGGTGCTCTACCCTATTGTAAGCTTTTGCTACCTACAGCAAACTTCTCTACCCATATATGATCTTGGTATACGTAAACTGGCTACCTCAGCATTGCTCCATGCCTGATGTTTTAAAATAGTAAACAGAACATATTAACCTCTTTATAACTGTAATAATGCCATCTTTCTATAACTACAGTAATACTACATTTATACACATTAAAATCTTACATTCCACCCCTTTGCTAGGCCTTATAGTGTAACGGTAAGGTTTAGCAAATTACTCTATAAACTATTCTCTTTATACAAAATTAACATAAACAAAATAATTATACATTTAACAACAATTAACATTTTTAAAGTAAAATCGCACAATCGTATGTTGTAACGTTCTTTTGTTCCCAAAATAATGTCATTGTCCTTGACTTTTATATTTTGCAAAAACAAATTTAAAAATAGATGTTTCTTTGCCACATTTAACCCATTCTGTATAACTTTGTAACATTAGACTGGATCCTTTGCCCAATGCTATGTTAATACATTCAGGATCATAATGTTTATTTTGCTGTTGTTGATCATCTTCCAAAACTAGTTCAGTTACATTGACTTTGATATCACAATCACGATTTCCATCTTAAAGTTGTCTGAGTCAAACCCAAAATACCCATGTAGTCCTCTGAAAATGCAAAAGAATTTCGTCCAGCAAAACCCTCCATAATCAGCCATAACAACATTAGGACATGGATTTTCCCAACTTGAAGATAGGTTGTCATCTTTTTGATATTTCTTCAGATTCTTTCTAAGAAAAATCAAATGCAGTATCTGTTAATTCATATATTTTTAAAATTGTTTAATATAATATCATTTAAAATATTTTTTTTTGTTTTCTTATTCATTATTTCAAAGAAATAAAACAATAAGTTTATCTTTATCCAAAATACAAAAAGAACAATTCATTTTAGGAACAAATGAGAGACTTTTTTTTTAGACATAAAATCTCATTATTATTACTAAAACTATTACATTCAAAAGATCTAACATTTTGTTAAAATATGTTTTTATTTGAGCTTTACTCCTTACAATATTTTGAGCTAGCAACATATTTACATTGTCAATATACTGTGATACTCATTTTCTTCATAAATAGAAAGAAAATTATCAGGTAAGCATAATTTATGTTTTTATCCAAATTTTTATTATTGCCCCTTGTAAATTTGATGTAGCAATTGAAAGTAAAGTCCTTCCAAATGTTTTATTCAATCTACAAGTTATTACTTGATATGGCGTGACACCTGTAGTAGAATGTAGGATAGATCTTATGGTCATTGAACATAAAGGTAATGTTTTGCCCATGTTGAAAGTTTAATACTACAAATTTTAGTTTATAATTGTTTATAGTATTTATTACCCCTTTCTACTGCTCCTGATGATTACAGTTTATAAGCAATATAATTTATGCTTAATTCCCAATGATTAATTAATTTCCTTGAAATATTTTTCCACTAAATGCAGGCTCATTATTACTTTCTACTACAAATGGCATTCCCATCTAGAGAAAAGCTCAAATAAATAACCTATGCAACTATAAAAACTACTTGATTTGTTTTTGGAAAAAACCTCAATCCATTTTGTGAATACATCTATTATCAACAAAATAATATCTATTTATATTTGTAACCAAGGTTTGTCATGGGGAAAAGTAAAAACCTTAATAATTATTGATTCATATTGACTGAAAAATCAAACTGCAGACAAGGCAAATTTCTAGAACATATTGGGAAAAAAACAAAAAATATTATCTTTCATTGGTGGCCACCATTACAAATCTTTCTGTATTTTTGTCACATGTTCTATCTGCAGAATAATGTCCGCCTATAAGAAGCAAATTACATTTTTGAAAATTAATCTACACATTCTTAAAGGGAAAATGAACTTTCATGTTTAAAATAGGGCATGTAATTTTAAACAACTTTCCAATTCACTTGTATCACCAATTTTGCTTTGTTCTTTTGGTGTTCTTAGTTGAAAGCTAAACCTAGGAGGTTCATATGCAAATTTCTTAGACCTTGAAATTCACCTCTAATCTAAATGCATTTTTATAGTTTTTCACCACTAGAAGGCATTAGTTCACGTGTTCCATATAGATAATATTGAACTCATGCACATGAATTTACAATGGAGACAGCTCTGATTGGCTAAACTGCAAGTCTATCAAAAGAACTGAAATAAGGGAGCAGTCTTGTGAATCTTAGATACAAATTAATTACAAAGGTAAACTATGTTAGTTATGCAAAACTGGAAAATTGGTAATTAAGAGATTATCTATCTTTTAAAACAACAAAATTCTGGTGTTTACTGTCCCTTTAAGGAATACAACAACTGGAAATACAAACAACATATTTTACTTATTTAAACACATTAAGGTTCAATTTTCTTCAGATTTTATAAATTTGTCATTTGCCCATGATACTGGCAGTGATAAAGGTTTCCCTGCTAAATGCCTTTATTTTAACATTACATATGAAATATAAGAATTTTGCAATGACACCAAATTTGCTTTATTTTTATTTTATCTTTTTAATTTTATTTTTTTAATGTAATTGCAGAAATCTCAGGTTCCTCATGGAACTCCCATAATTTTACTTGTTTTGCAGCCTTTTTAGCACAAGCATCAACTAAGTTATTTTGTTCATTATGTTCATCACTTTTAGTGTGAGCTTTTTACTTTAATTATTGCATATGGCAATTTACATTTATTTAGCAACTATGAAATATACTTCAACAGATTTGTATGTACCAATGGTCTTTCATCATATGACTTAAAACCATTATATACATACAAAGGAAGCATTGTCAGTGTATTAACCACATATGCACTATTATTATAAATGTCAATAGCCATATCTGCTTAGTGTTCCAATGCACAACAAACATTAGCCAATTTAGCATATTGAGAATAATGTAACTCACATAAATGCATATCTATTTTATCAGGTAAAATTATTGAAAAACCTGTATATACTTTACCATCCTTATTATAAAAAGAACCATCACAGTAAACATCTGTACTTTGCACCAAAAATATATAAACTTGAATTGAAAGGAAAAAATAACACAAAAAAGTGTGTGGTTCACCTTCATATAGCAAACATGCTGGCAACAAAGTTGTTTCCTTTATATATGTCTATATTTCTTTTCATCAGCACCCACTTTTAAAATCTTGCAGATGAAATTATACTGTTTCTTAGTTTCACCAATTAAGTTCAAAGAAAAATGTGAACTTTGCAATAACACTTTTTGAAATCATGTTATGTAAAATGTTCTTATAACCAGAATACTGACAACAACTGTTCCTCACACAGGAATACTTCTCTTCAGTTATTTTCAAAAGGTCGTGATGCAGGTCACTGGTTTCAGTTTTCCAAACTTCTCTTTACATAGCACTGCAGATAAAGTCTTTTTTTAAGTTCTCAAACGTTTTTCTTTCTTTAGCAAGTCATACAAGGGTCCAGCCAAAACTTTAAACTTTGGAATAAAGTCTCTTTGGTATTGGAACAATCCCAAAATGATCTTAAAACAGTCTTTGACACAGGTATGTTTAGTCTTTTTATGACATCCACTTTTGTTGATCTGGAGTCTTTCTTTCAGATGATATTGTCACTCTTGTAAAGTTCACTGTTGTCTGTAAAAATTGGCACTTCTTTATATTCACTTTTAGTCCAGCATTTGCCAATAATTTCAACAATTCTGTAAACAATTTAAAATGTTCTTTTTCTGTTTCTGTAGTACATACCAAATCATCAACATATTGCAGAAGTGCTAATAGTCTTGACAATCTTGATAGAATAGCAGCCATCTTTTTATGGAAAATTGTTGCTGAATTGTTCAGGATCTTCTTTCCACTTGAAGACAAACTTGCATTGTGACTTTGGGTGCAGAGATACAAACCAATAACTGTTTGCTATATCAAGGCTTAAATAAAACTTTGTATTTGTAGGGATAAAGGAAAAAGTAGGAACCTCTCTGACATTTTGATGCCTAGGCAGATGTCACTGGATGTAATTTACCTTAATCAATTGTTAAATGCCCATTTCCATCAGGTTTCTGTACAAACTAAATAGTAAAATTAGTAACAGATTTACCTTTTCTCAATAGACTTTGTTCAAGTAAAATAATATATAATTTGCTGTACATATGGCTCACTTTCCTTAATAATATAATAATAATAATAATAATAATAATAATAATAATAATATGGATATTGCTTTTATAGCTAAATGTACATTTCCTGTGATAAACTCCTCCTCTTGCAATTTCCCAAATTATATTTATGTTTAGCAAATGCATGTGCAAACTGCTGCAAAATATTTGTAACCTTAGCATTTGTATGTATACAAAGTAAACTTAATTTGTCATGTTTCATTAGACTATAAACATAATGTGAAACAGAAATAACACAATGTTTATCATCTGTATTAAACTACATTTTACCATTAGCATAATAAAGTAAAACATTATATTTTGTGAGAAATTTATAACCCAAAATTGACATTTCATTAGACAAATTCACTAAATATTCTTCTAATTCAAAATACCATTATTAATTAAATTCATATCATTTTTAGCTTTAAAACATCTTTATATGTACCTTGAAAAACTTGCAACACAATTTGTTTTTCCCCCTACGAACAATGGATTAGATTGAGGTTTTTGTGAGGTATAAATAATGAATATAGGCACACCAGTATTTATTAAAAATACATTCCATCATGAGCCCCCATTCATGACTCCTTTAAAAACTGGGCAACTATATACATTACGTCTGAACCTCACTCCAGACAAGATTTGGAGGCAATTATCCCTTTTTACCCATTTTCAGAACTGGTAATTTTATTTGTAATTTGAATCAATTTAACTCTTTCCAGTTCTTTTTTTAGATTTTCCAATTTGTATCTAGTTTCAAATTGTTCAGCAGATGTTGCTACAACAGTATTGTATCTTTGTACAAATTTAGCATTAATATGTCTCCATTTTTTACAAAGATAATACTTCAATTTTATCAATATTTTCTTGTTAGAAATTATTTTAGTACATTCTCTGTTATCTGGGAATGGCTTTCCAACTGCAGACATTCTCTGTTTTATACCCTTGTTAGTTTCATTACACAACTCTGCTCTTTTTAGACATTCAATTATTTTGTTAAAAGTGTTACTTGAAAACACAGTCAAATCCAACAATTTTATAATTTCTGGATTACTGCTGTTTATCTCATGCTTATATATTTTATTGTTATGATCTACTTCAGTATTTTCAGGCAAAGTTAGTTTATAAATTTCAAACAGTCTATCAGCAAATCCTTGCACTGATTCATTCTTTCTCTGCTTGCAATTTCCATAAGAAGAATGAGCATCCATTTCATCAATTCCTAATGTTTTTAGTAACTCATGCACTAACTGTTGTTTAACTCTTGGTCTAAGAAAAACATCTGAAGGCATGCTTACTTTTAATGCATCATCCATACTTGTTACAATTATATCAAATATGTCATTTGTTTGCAATTCTTTGTGTATTCTTTCAAACTGTGATAACCTAATCATAACATCTAAGCGATCATCGCTTAATTTAAACTGTCCTAGTTCTTTATTTAATGTAGCAATTTCTGTGCTAGACAAAGACTGGTTAATTTTAGTACGTAAAATGATCTTTCCCTCTTCATCTAACTGTTCCTTAACTAGAATTGGTGTCATCTTTACATTCTCCACATTCTTTTTGTCACACACAACTTCATCAACACACTTTGACTCTACAAAATTAACTGGTATTTTGCATGCAGCGATTAATGCATTTCTTTGACCCAGTTTTGTTTGTAAATCATTAATAATTTCATGACATTTAGAATGATCCTCAGGTACACACACTTGCCCTGAATGTTTTAAAACTTGTATTGCTCCATAAGCATCAAGTAACATTTGTTGTAAAGACACAATCTCTGCACTCAATTCTCTATTTGTCAACAAAGCTTCGCTAGTTTCCTGACTAAAAGAAACAGCTGAAGTATTTTTTAAAGATTCATTCCGACATTTCACCTCAGTTAACTGTCTTTGTAAATCCTGCAATTCTCCAGTTACTTTAGAATAATTCTCTGCTATTTTGTATGCACTAAACATTAATGCTTTCTTTCCCTCAGACTTGGAAAATATCTTATTGTCAATAGATTTATTAACATACTCTTGCACATTAGACCATGGATTAAAAACTCCTTCACTATAGTTTAAAATTTCATTCTGTTTTTTAACTGAAGCGATTTTTCCCAAATACAGCTCAATAACCTTTTAACCTTGTGAATGTTACAAACAATTACTCATCTAAAGAATGCTAGCTAATTCTTCAGCACAAGTAATCTATCTCTCTTTAACAAAACCTAAAAATAAAGCTATCTGTTGTGAACACGAATCTTAACAAATCTCCTACCTGCTGCCGCCAAAATGTAAGAAATTACTCTTAAATAACCAAAGGATCTTATGTTAAAAACCATTCACGTCTAAAAATTAATATATAAATATATTAATAATCGGCCCTGTACAAACGAATTTCATATACCGTACTGTATATCTTTGAAACCCTCCAGAAACAGACAACCATACTACCTTCAACTATTTAAACCATCACACATTTATTAAAGAACAGATAAATAACAAGATTACATGTTACTGTTTACAAGGTTAAACACATAAAAACAATTTAACAGAGAAATAATACATAAATGAATATTACCCCGTTTGTTTCCTGTGGGAGTCCCGGCTATAGCATGTATCATTGATGTTTTCCTTTCCAAAGATGAACTCTGTCTATTCTCCTTTCTCCTAACCTTTATACCCTTTAAGAATGCTGACCATATACTTTTGGCTCTATTCCAAATAAGGTGCTCTACCCTATTGTAAGCTTTTGCTACCTACAGCAAACTTCTCTACCCATATATGATCTTGGTATACGTAAACTGGCTACCTCAGCATTGCTCCATGCCTGATGTTTTAAAATAGTAAACAGAACATATTAACCTCTTTATAACTGTAATAATGCCATCTTTCTATAACTACAGTAATACTACATTTATACACATTAAAATCTTACAAAGGTGAAGAGAGATTGTGCAACAGAGCAGTAATTTGATCCAACTTAGAATCCAGGGATTGCAGGTGTGCAGAGTGGGTTCCAAGAAGCTGTCCCTGTAGAGCCACAGCTCTGGATAACTCACCAGGGTCCATTATATGGCCTGTTTGTAATGTCAGGATAGGTTAAGTCCAGAGTTAGACCCAAATGCTAGAATGAAATTTGAAAACACCCTAGCACTGTGAGTATATTCCAGGAACTGACCCTGCGACAGCTACAGTAATATACTCACTGAAATAAACTGGAAGTTGGTACAGCAGGGTCAGGAGAAGAAACTTCGAGTAGATAGGGTTAACCAAAAGAGTAATCCAACAAGCAATATCCAGCAACGTGAAATCAGGCAGGTAGGGGTTAACCAGTAGAATAGTCAAGCAAGCAAAGTTCCAGCAATGTGTAATCAGGCAGTTTGGGGTTAACCAGTAGAATAGTCCAGCAAGCAAAGTTCCAGCAACGTGTAATCAGGCAGTTTGGGGTTAACCAGTAGAATAGTCAAGCAAGCAAAGTTCCAGCAACGTGTAATCAGGCAGTTTGGGGTTAACCAGAAGAATAGTCAAGCAAGCAAAGTTCCAGCAACGTGTAATCAGGCAGTTTGGGGTTAAACAGTAGAATTTGTCAAACAAGCAAAGTCCAGCAACGTGTTATCAAGCAGTTATCAGGAATCAGGCAGGTAGGGTAAACCAGGGTAGGAGTTAAACAAGCCAGCAATTCTAACCAAACAAGAGATTCAGAAAGTACTCACAAGCCAGGAATTAGAACAAACAGGCACCGAGGAGAGGAGACGCTGGAATAAGAAGACCTTCTGACGTCAGCAGAAGGGGCCGGAGAGAAACAGGGTTGCTAAGCAACCAAGGAAGCGCTACCGCGCTGACACAGGAAGGAAGAAAGCGATCAGCAGCTGAGCGATCGCAACAGATTCTAAGATCCTCTTTGCCAATACCGTCCTCTTTTGAGATGGGGTTGCTTTCAGGACCTTCTATATGTTTATAGAAGATGCCTACAAGGGGGTCTTCTTTTTGACTAGTGATCAGGTCCTCACTAGGAGAATCCTGACTCCATTGTGCCAGGTTAGGCTCACTCTGTTGTTTAGCCTGGTTTCTGGTAATGGCTTCTACCTGGATTACACCCATTAAGTGGTCAATATTGAGGAGCTCTCCATTTATGGCTCCTTGTTTGGTTAATGAATCCGCAAGATCGTTGCCTTCCTTATCAGGACCTCAAACCCTGGAATGACCCTTGGTCTTTCCAGTGTATGGTTAACCCATTGGTCACCACTAGATTATCAATCTTGCAGAACAACTTGCCATGTTTGACTGGTTTGTTGTTAGTTTTCTGCATGCCATTTCTTTTCCAAGTTGGCAGGTATTCAACAATACTGTCACGCAAATAATTTGAGTCAGTAATGATCACAAATTCATGAATACCCTGTTCAATAGCCATCTCAATGGTTTTTAGATCAGCAGTTAGTTCTGCAACTTGACTGGATCTTGGTCCAATGTTGAAACCTACAGACATATCAGGTAATTCATTTACCCAAGTTAAACCAATGCCTAATCTGCAATCATTATCAAGTATAATAGTGGCGTGGTAAGAACAATCATCAACATATACCCAAGGTAATGTTTGACAATGGTCCTCATTGTATATTTTATAGGGGGAAAGCAATTGTTCCTCCAGGAAATCATCTTCTAATAACTCTTCCTCATGATCCTTAGCAGTACAGTCATGGAGCTCAGCAAGCCCTTGTGCGACTGGATTCTTTTTGTTTTGCTTATAGCGAATTTCTAAAGGCCAGCCTTGTAAGGAAAGAGTCTAAGCTGTTATGCGGCTATTAGACAAATTCCCATCTCTTATTCTCTCACTTTGCAGATATAGCAAAGGGTGGTGGGCCGTTTCTACAATAATTTTCTCGCCCTGTATATAGCTGTGGAAATTTTGTAGAGCCTATACAGTAGGTAAGAGGGCTTTTTCGCAATCGCTAAATTTTATTTCTACTGGGGATAAAGTTTTGCTCGCATAAGCAATGACTTTGCTTAAATTATTATGATAAAGAAAGGTTTTTCTGTGGTTTACCCTTGATGAGCCGATAATAATATTATTAAGGCAGTCCACAGTTCCGTATATAATGTTTGCAAACAATATAATGGCAAAACTCAACAAGCATTCCCAAGGACACTGTTAGGCAAAAGTTCCACTCTGTGTATTATGATGATATGATTGATAGAAAAATACCATATAAGTTAAAGACTCACCCACACTGACCATGAAATTGCGTCTGACGAGTATCCACTATGCGCGGAGATAGAGCTAACCAGGTGCTCTAAATACTCGTCGGCTGCTCCAAAGACTGCTAAAAGCTTTCAGCCGCCGCTTGTCATGTCCTGCTCCTGCAGAGACTTCAGCTGTGCGGCTCTTCGTTTAGCTGGTTCCGGTTTACCTCTATGGTGCAAACGGCCAATGAGAATCTGTGTGCTGGGTCACGTGGTGGGTGGTCGGCCAATCCGGTGTGATGCTTGTGCCAGAATGCTTCAGATGATATTGCCCACAAACCGTGTTGCTCCGTAAACTGTAAATTATCATGCTTTTGGTATAAAACAGCACTCATGCTTATGTCTGTGTAACCTGTCTCTAAGAAGAAAGGTTTACCCCCTTCACGGTACGCTAAGCAAGGTGCTTGAGTGAATTTTCTTTTCAGCTCTCTGATGGCTAGTGATGTCCCGAACTGTTCGCCCGCGAACGGTTCACAGCGAACATAGCTTGTTCGCGTTCGCGTTTGTGGGCGAACACATGACGATCCGCCCCTATGTGTCATCATTGTGGAAACTTTGACCCTTTATGTCACAGCCGCCTGACACATTAGAGCCAATCAACATCAGACACTCCCTCACAGACCCTCCCAGCTACTCGGAATCCGCCATTTTAGACTCATAATGACCTTGCTTTCTTAATGAGAGGACGTGTTGTGTTTTTGCTCCTGACATTAATAGGAAAAACATAGCTAGGCTAGTGTATTTACAGTCCAGAAGGACTCCACTCATCTCTGCTGCAAGCACAGCACCCCAAAAAGCCCTTTTTAGGGCTATATTTCGTGCCGTTTTTTTTTTTTTCTCGTTTTTTTTTATTAGCATTTGCCTGGCTTTCGGCTGTGTGTTTAAGGCTCACAGCATATGCTGTGACTACTGCCACCACTGATATCTCCCTAACAACATTAGTTTAAATTTAACTAACCAAAAAATTTTATTATTTTTCTAGTGTAATTTTTTTTCATTTTCTATCAGGCCAGTGTCACACAGCATATACTCTGGTTCATTGCTCTGTGCCAGCCAGCAGCCACCAGTGTTAATATCCGTTTATAACATTATTTTAAATAAAAAAAAAATATATTTTGCTAGTGTAATCTAATTACATTTACTATCAGGCCTGTGTCTGTCAGGCTCACTCAGCATTAATATACCTCATTTTTTTTCAGTGAGTAGGGGAATGACGTTGCTACAGCCTGAGGAGGGTGTGTGCGCTGTTGTCCAATTACAGCCCCAGAATGTCGGCACAGAGAAAAGCACTGTTGGCGTGGTGCCAGCTAGAAAGGGAATCGAGCCAAATCCAATAGTAAAGAGTAGAAGGAAGCAGCACTCTTAATCCACTGTCCATAAAATCAAAAAAGTTTATTTCAAGTCGTTTAAAACACAAATAGACAAGCACAGCACAGTACAAGCTTCACAAGTAGAGGGGGAGCAAATCTTTACATGTTTTCGTGCTATGCAGCACTTAATCAAGCTGCATAAACTTTTTTGATTTTATGGACAGTGGATTGAGTGCTGCTTCCTTCTACTCTTTACTCATTTTTTTTTCAGTCTTTTGGTTAATTGGTCTGTGCCAGGCAGCCACCCAGAACTCATATCTATTCTTCTTCACCTTAATTTTAATATATAAAAAAAAAAAAGTTTAAATTTGTTTGCTAGTGTAATCTAATATAATTTTCTATCCGGCCTGTGTGTTTTGCTGACATACAGAGCCTACTGTGTTTACTTGCTGCCCTCCCTAGTCTATGAGCCACGACTCATATGTGTTTAACCTTTTTTTAATTTCCCCCCCAAAAAAATAATTTCAATAATTTTTCTAGTGTAATCTAATAGTATTTTCTATCAGGCGTGTGTGTATCCGACTTACAGAGCCTACTGTTTTTAATAGCTGCCCTTCCAAGGCTATCAGCCACGACTCATATGTATGTGCTTAACCTTTTTCTTAAACTTTCCAAAAAAAAGTCTTTAAATCATTATGCTAGTGTAATCTAATTGTATTTTCTATCAGGCCTGTGTCTAACTGTCTATCTGACTTACACAGCATACTGTTGTTATAATTGCTGCCCTACGTAGCAGCCAGCCAGTGCGACCACTCATAGAGTCATATGTGCATTTCACTTCTTAACATAATTTTAATATTAAAATCTAAAATTTTAAAATATTTTGCTAGTGTAATCTAACTTAATTTTCTATCAGGCCTGTGTTTTTGTCACTTACACAGCATACTGTGTTAAATTGCTGCCCTACCTACCATCCACGACTCATATCTGCCAGCCTGTGTGCCAGGCCCAACTAGCCAATTAGTGGCACCAATCACAATTCTTGTAACAGTAATTAAAAAAAAAAAATCATAATTTTTTGGACTGCAAATATTCAGTCTCCTAGTGCCATTGAATTGCATTTACCTCCTGCCTGCCACTGCCAGCCTTTTGTGCCAGGCCGTCTAGCCAACTATTTACACTAATCATAATTGTTGTCACAGACAGTATAGTTACTAATTTAAATTAAATTTTTTTTTATTGTTGATCTTAATCCTCAGTTTGCTCGTGCCCTAGAATTGCACTTTTCTACTGCCTTCCAAGCCTGTGTGCCAGGCCTACTTGAAAAATATTTACACCAATCATAGTTGTTGTGACAGTATTCTTAATAATTAAAAATTAAAATTGTTGGTAATAGTTGTTGAGAATCCTCAGTTTGCTGGTGCCATTGAATAGCACTTTCCTGCTGCCTTGCAGCCTGCTGTGAGCCAGGCCCACCTAGCCAATTGTTGCCAGCAATCATATTTCTTTTAACAGTATTGCAAAAATTGTCAATCATCACTGTTTTGACTGTCAGTAATCAGTCTCCTAGTGTCCTTGAATTGCATTTACCTCCTGCCTGCCAGCCTTTTGTGCCAGGCCGTCTTGCCAACTATTTACACCAATCATAATTGTTGTCACAGTATAGTTACTAATTAAAATTAAAAAAATATTGATTGTTGATGATCTTAATCCTCAGTTTGCTCAAGCCCTAGAATTGCACTTTTTTACTTCCTTGCAAGACTGTGTGCCAGGCCTACTTGAAAAATATTTACACCAATCATATTTGTTGTGACAGTATTCTTAATAATTAAAAATTAAAATTTTTGTTAATAGTTGTTGTGAATCCTCAGTTTGCTGGTGCCATTGAATAGCACTTTCCTCCTGCCTTGCAGCCTGCTGTGAGCCAGGCCCACCTAGCCATTTGTTGCCAGAAATCATATTTCTTTTAACAGTATTGCAAAAATTGTCAATCATCACTGTTTTGACTGTCAGTAATCAGTCTCCTAGTGTCCTTGAATTGCATCTACCTCCTGCCTGCCATCCTTTTGTGCCAGGCCGTCTTGCCAACTATTTACACCAATCCTAATTTTTTGTCACAGTATAGTTACTAATTAAAATTAAAAAATTCTTGATTGTTGATGATCTTAATCCTCAGTTTGCTCGTGCCCTAGAATTGCACTTTTCTACAGCCTTCCAAGCCTGTGTGCCAGGCCTACTTGAAAAATATTTACACCAATCATATTTGTTGTGACAGTATTCTTAATAATTAAAAATTTAAATTTTTGGTAATAGTTGTTGTGAATCCTCAGTTTGCTGGTGCCATTGAATAGCACTTTCCTCCTGCCTTGCAGCCTGCTGTGAGCCAGGCCCACCTAGCCAATTGTTGCCAGAAATCATATTTCTGTTAACAGTATTGCAAAAATTGTCAATCATCACTGTTTTGACTGTCAGTAATCAGTCTCCTAGTGTCCTTGAATTGCATCTACCTCCTACCTGCCAGCCTTTTGTGCCAGGCCGTCTTGCCAACTATTTACACCAATCCAAATTTTTTGTCACAGTATAGTTACTAATTAAAATTAAAAAAATCTTGATCGTTGATGATCTTAATCCTCAGTTTGCTCGTGCCCTAGAATTGCACTTTTCTACAGCCTTCCAAGCCTGTGTGCCAGGCCTACTTAAAAAATATTTACACCAATCATATTTGTTGTGACAGTATTCTAATAATTAAAAATTAAAATTTTTGGTAATAGTTGTTGTGAATCCTCAGTTTGCTGGTGCCATTGAATAGCACTTTCCTCCTGCCTTGCAGCCTGCTGTGAGCCAGGCCCACCTAGCCAATTGTTGCCAGCAATCATATTTCTGTTAACAGTATTGCAAAAATTGTCAATCACCACTGTTTTGACTGTCAGTAATCAGTCTCCTAGTGTCCTTGAATTGCATCTACCTCCTGCCTGCCATCCTTTTGTGCCAGGCCTTCTTGCCAACTATTTACACCAATCATAATTGTTGGTCACAGTATAGTTACTAATTAAAATTAAAAAATTCTTGATTGTTGATGATCTTAATCCTCAGTTTGCTCGTGCCCTAGAATTGCACTTTTCTACAGCCTTCCAAGCCTGTGTGCCAGGCCTACTTGAAAAATATTTACACCAATCATATTTGTTGCGACAGTATTCTTAATAATTAAAAATTAAAATTTTTGGTAATAATTGTTGTGAATCCTCAGTTTGCTGGTGCCATTGAATAGCACTTTCCTCCTGCCTTGCAGCCTGCTGTGAGCCAGGCCCACCTAGCCAATTGTTGCCAGCAATCATATTTCTGTTAACAGTATTGCAAAAATTGTCAATCATCACTGTTTTGACTGTCAGTAATCAGTCTCCTAGTGTCCTTGAATTGCATCTACCTCCTGCCTGCCAGCCTTTTGTGCCAGGCCGTCTTGCCAACTATTTACACCAATCCTAATTTTTTGTCACAGTATAGTTACTAATTAAAATTAAAAAAAATCTTGATCGTGATGATCTAAATCCTCAGTTTGCTTGTGCCCTAGAATTGCACTTTTCTACAGCCTTCCAAGCCTGTGTGCCAGGCCTACTTAAAAAATATTTACACCAATCATATTTGTTGTGACAGTATTCTAATAATTAAAAATTAATTTTTTTGGTAATAGTTGTTGTGAATCCTCAGTTTGCTGGTGCCATTGAATAGCACTTTCCTCCTGCCTTGCAGCCTGCTGTGAGCCAGGCCCACCTAGCCAATTGTTGCCAGCAATCATATTTCTGTTAACAGTATTGCAAAAATTGTCAATCATCACTGTTTTGACTGTCAGTAATCAGTCTCCTAGTGTCCTTGAAATGCATCTACCTCCTGCCTGCCAGCCTTTTGTGCCAGGCCGTCTTGCCAACTATTTACACCAATCCTAATTTTTTGTCACAGTATAGTTACTAATTAAAATTAAAAAATTCTTGATTGTTGATGATCTTAATCCTCAGTTTGCTCGTGCCCTAGAATTACACTTTTCTACTGCCTTCCAAGCCTGTGTGCCAGGCCTACTCGAAACATATTTACACCAATCATATTTGTTGTGACAGTATTCTTAGTAATTAAAAATTAAAATTTTTGTTAATAGTTGTTGTGAATCCTCAGTTTGCTGGTGCCAGTGAATAGCACTTTCCTCCTGCCTTGCAGCCTGCTGTGTGCCCGGCCCACCTAGCCAATTATTGCCAGCAATCATATTTCTTTAAACAGTATTGCAAAAATTGTCAATCATCACTGTTTTGACTGTCAGTAATCAGTCTCCTAGTATCCTTGAATTGCATTTACCTCCTGCCTGCCAGCCTTTTGTGCCAGGTCATCTTACCAACTATTTACACCAATCATAATTGTTGTCACAGTATAGTTACTAATTAAAATTAAAAAATTCTTGATTGTTGATGATCTTAATCCTCAGTTTGCTCGTGCCCTAGAATTGCACTTTTTTACTTCCTTGCAAGACTGTGTGCCAGGCCTACTTGAAAAATATTTACACCAATCATATTTGTTGTGACAGTATTCTTAATAATTAAAAATTTAAATTTTTGTTAATAGTTGTTGTGAATCCTCAGTTTGCTGGTGCCATTGAATAGCACTTTCCTCCTGCCTTGCAGCCTGCTGTGAGCCAGGCCCACCTAGCCATTTGTTGCCAGCAATCATATTTCTTTTAACAGTATTGCAAAAATTGTCAATCATCACTGTTTTGACTGTCAGTAATCAGTCTCCTAGTGTCCTTGAATTGCATCTACCTCCTGCCTGCCATCCTTTTGTGCCAGGCCATCTTGCCAACTATTTACAACAATCATAATTGTTGTCACAGTATAGTTACTAATTAAAATTAAAAAATTCTTGATTGTTGAAGATCTTAATCCTCAGTTTGCTCGTGCCCTAGAATTGCACTTTTCTACTGCCTTCCAAGCCTGTGTGCCAGGCCTACTTGAAAAATATTTACACCAATCATATTTGTTGTGACAGTATTCTTAATAATTAAAAATTAAAATTGTTGGTAATAGTTGTTGAGAATCCTCAGTTTGCTGGTGCCATTGAATAGCACTTTCCTGCTGCCTTGCAGCCTGCTGTGAGCCAGGCCCACCTAGCCAATTTTTGCCACCAATCATATTTCTTTTAACAGTATTGCAAAAATTTTCAATCATCACTGTTTTGACTGTCAGTAATCAGTCTCCTAGTGTCCTTGAATTGCATCTACCTCCTGCCTGCCAGCCTTTTGTGCCCGGCCGTCTTGCCAACTATTTACACCAATCCTAATTTTTTGTCACAGTATAGTTACTAATTAAAATTAAAAAATTCTTGATTGTTGATGATCTTAATCCTCAGTTTGCTCGTGCCCTAGAATTGCACTTTTCTACTGCCTTCCAAGCCTGTGTGCCAGGCCTACTTGAAAAATATTTACACCAATCATATTTGTTGTGACAGTATTCTTAGTAATTAAAAATTAAAATTTTTGTTAATAGTTGTTGTGAATCCTCAGTTTCCTGGTGCCAGTGAATAGCACTTTCCTCCTGCCTTGCAGCCTGCTGTGTGCCCGGCCCACCTAGCCAATTATTGCCAGCAATCATATTTCTTTTAACAGTATTGCAAAAATTGTCAATCATCACTGTTTTGACTGTCAGTAATCAGTCTCCTAGTGTCCTTGAATTGCATTTACCTCCTGCCTGCCAGCCTTTTGTGCCAGGCCATCTTGCCAACTATTTACAGCAATCATAATTGTTGTCTACAGTATAGTTACTAATTAAAAATATTTTTTTTTTGATTGTTGATCTTAATCCTCAGTTTGCTCGTGCCATTGAATTGCACTTTTCTACTGCCTGCCAGCCTGTGTGCCAGGCCCAACTATCCAATTAGTGCTAGCAATCATATTTCTTTTAACAGTATTGCAAAATTTGTCAATCATCACTGTTTTGACTGTCAATCTGCAGTCTACTAGTGCCCTTGAATTGCATTTTCCTCCTGCCTGCCTGTGTGCCAGTCCCAACTAGCCAATTAGTGCCACCAATCATATTTATTGTAACAGGATTGGAATTTTTGTTAATCATAACTGTTTTGACTGTGATTCTTCAGTCTCCTAGTGCCATTGAATTGCAGTTTCCTCTCTCCCAGCGTGTGTGCCAGACAGGCCCATTTGCCAACTAGTGCCAAACAATCATATTTGTTGTCACAGTACTTGTAATATTTTAAAAAATTAACAATTTGTCTTTTTTGTTGTCGTCAGTCTCACAGCGTATACTGTGCCCACTTTCACAGTGCCACCACTCAATTGGTGTAATAGTATTGTTAGTGCCAATTTTAAAAAAAATGACAGGCAGAGGCAGGCCACCCCGCAGGTTCCGTGGTCGTGGTCGTGGTGCTGTGATTCCTTTATACCCTACAAATATGCACATTGTTCAGATGCCGGGTGCCAGGGGGGACGCGAAAACTTCTGAGGAGGACCTAGTTGAATGGCTAACACAGGACACCCAATCTTCTTCAGCTTCCGCTGCTAGTCCTCCTAACCTTGACGCACCATCTAAGTCCAGCTGTGCTTTGGGCAGGTCTCAAGTGACCAGTGCCACTCCCCCGCCTGTCGCCACCACCAACACTAGCACCACAGCCGCTTCACTTGATCTGTCACAGGAGTTATTGACACATCATTTGGAAGAAATGAGTGATGCGCAACCATCATTGACAGAGGATGTAGATAATAGTGATCAGTCTCAGTCAGGCAGCATTACCGGCATGGAGGTACGTGTGATGATGATGATGATGTTGTACCCGCTGCTGCTTCCTTTCTTGATGTTTCAGATACAAGTGAAGCGGTTGATGATGATGTGTCGGTGGATGTCACGTGTGTGCCTGCTAGAAGAGAAGAAGAAGAGGGGGAAAATTCAGATGGGGAGACAGAGAGGAGGAGGAGATGATTTGGAAGCACAGGGAGGTCGTCTCAAGCAGCTAGTGGCACAGTCAGACAGCATGCATCGTCACCAGGGATCAGCCAGACAGCACGCCGACGCCCATCAACGCATGCTGTTGCCACCACCAGAATGCCGTCATTGCAGAACTTAGCAGTGTGGTATTTTTTTTGTGTGTCTGCCTCTGACAACAGTGATGCCATTTGCAACCTGTGCCAAAAGAAACTGAGTCATGGGAAGTCCAACAGCCACCTAGGTACAACTGCTTTGCGAAGGCACATGGTCTCCCATCACAAAGGCCGATGGGAAGAACACATGAGTAGAAGCAGCACACAAAGTGAAAGCCACCCTCCTCCTCCTGCTCCAGCATCTTCAGCCACGTCAACCAGTGCTGTCCTCCTTGCCCCCTCTCAACCATCCTCCACTCAGTCTCTCTTACATAGCAGTTCCTGGTCATCTGCCCACAGTCAGGTGTCTGTCAAGGACATGTTTGAGCGTAAGAAGCCAATTTCTCAAAGTCACCCTCTTGCCCGGCATCTGACAGCTGGCTTGTCTGAACTCTTAGCCCGCCAGCTTTTACCATACAAGCTGGTGGAGTCTGATGCTTTCAAAAAATTTGTATCTATTGGGACACCGCAGTGGAAGGTACCTGGCAGAAATTTATTTTCACAAAAGGCAATCCCAAACCTGTACTCTGTTGTGAGAAAGGAAGTTATGGCATGTCTGGCACACAGTGTTGGGGCAAGGGTCCATATGACCACGGATAGCTGGTCTGCAAAGCATGGTTAGGGCAGGTATATCACCTACACTGCGCATTGGGTAAACCTGCTGAATTCTGATAAGCATGGAATGCGTGGCTCTGCAGAAGAGTTGGTGACACCGCCACGACTTGCAGGCAGGCCTGCTGCTACCTCCTCTACTCCTCCTACTCCATCCTCTTCCATAACCTCTTCCTCGGCTGAGTCCTCTTCAACTTCTGCGTCTTGCTCCACATCTATGGCTCCCCCCCAGCTCCCCAGGTACTATGCTACATCCCGGGTACGGCAGTGTCACGCCGTCTTGGGGTTGACTTGCCTGAAAGCGGAGAGTCACACCGCACCAGCACTCCTGACCGTCCTGAACGCACAGGTGGATCAGTGGCTGACTCCGCACCAACTGGAGATTGGCAAGGTTGTTTCTGACAATGGAAGTAATTTGGTGGCGGAATTGAAATTGGGCAAGTTGACACATGTGCCGTGCATGGCACATGTGTGTAATCTAATTGTACAACGATTTGTCCATAAGTACCCAGGCTTACAGGACATCCTGAAGCAGGCCAGGAAGGTGTGTGGCCATTTCAGACGTTCCTACACGGCCATGGCGCACTTGTCTGATATCCAGCGTCGAAACAACCTGCCAGTGAGGCGCTTGATTTGCGACAGCCCAACACGGTGGAATTCAACACTCCTAATGTTTGACCGCCTGCTCCAACAAGAAAAAGCTGTTAATGAGTATTTGTATGACCGGGGTGCTAGGCCAGCCTCTGGGGAGCTGGGGATATTTTTGCCAAATTACTGGACGCTCATGCGCAATGCCCGTAGGCTCATGCGTCCTTTTGAGGAGGTGACAAACCTTGTCAGTCGCACCGAAGGCACCATCAGCAACATCATACCATTTGTTTTCTTCCTGGAGCGTGCCCTGCGAAGAGTGCTGGATCAGGCAGTAGATGAGCGTGAAGAGGAAGAGTTGTGGTGTCCATCACCCCCACAAACAGCCTTATCAGCATCGCTTGCTGGACCTGCGGCAACGCAGGAAGAGGATTGTGAGGAAGAGGAGTCAGAGGAGGAATGTGGCTTTGAGGAGGAGGAGAAGGAGGAGGAGGAAGACCGAGCACAACAGTCATCCCAGGGTGCTCGTTGTTGTCACCTCTCTGGTACCCGTGGTGTTGTACGTGGCTGGGGGAAGAAGATACCATCAGTGAGATCAGTGAGGAGGAGGAACGCGACATGATTAGCTCAGCATCCAACCTTGTTCAAATGGGTTCTTTCATGCTGTCGTGCCTGTTGAGGGACCCTCGTATAAAAAAGCTGAAGGAGAACGACCTGTACTGGGTGTCCACGCTCCTCGACCCCCGGTATAAGCATAAAGTGCCTGAAATGTTACCAAATTCCCGCAAGTCGGAAAGGATGGAGCATTTTAAGAATAAATTAAAAACTATGCTTTACACAGCGTATAAGGGTGATGTCACAGCACCACGGGAATGTAACAGGGGAAGAGATGAAATTAATCCTCCTCCTCCTCCCACGACCACGGCGGCAAGGACCGGACGCTTTCCTGACGTCTTGTTGATGGAGCATTTGCGTACCTTTTTAACTCCCATGCACCATCAGAGCCTTTCGGGATCCAGCCTTAGAGAAAGACTCAACCGACAGGTAGCAGACTACCTAGCTTTAACTGCGGATCTCGACACTCTCAGGAGCGATGGACCCCTTGACTACTGGGTGAGCAGGCTGGACTTGTGGCCTGAGCTATCCCAATTTGCCATGGAACTTCTGGCCTGCCCCACTTCAAGTGTCCTGTCCGAAAGGACTTTTAGTGCAGCAGGAGGTTTTGTCACTGAGAAGAGAAGTCGCCTAGGTCAAAAAAGCCTTGACTATCTCACTTTTATAAAAATGAATGAGGGCTAGATCCCGAAGGGACTGACATTGGGCGATACATTTGAATAAAAAAGGCCTGATGATGAGATGAGCTGGCTTGGGCTACAACTGGTACACAGGCTGGCCTTTATTTTTTCTATAAAGCCGGAGGACTTGCTTGACTTATCCACCAACAACTAGTGTTCAAGCAACAAACTTTTAGAGCACTTTATAAATGTTTTACAAACATCGATTTTTCTGGCCGCTGCTACAGCAGTTGCTACAACAATACCCCAATTTTTCAGTCATTTGTACATTCCGAATTTTTCTGGCCTCTGCTGCAGCTCTGTGGGTACAAAACTCAAATAAAAAAAATAAGGCACATAACACTAGTGATTAAACTGTTACGAATTGTACAACTTAGCACACCACTCATATCTGGTGGACCATTAAATTGAACGCAAAATGCCACAAATTTGAAAGAGTAGGACCGACCAAGCATCTTTATCCGTCTCTTGGTTGCTCTAAATTATCTCCGTGTTCCATCTATGCCATACCTGTACTCTATTGTGCAAAAGGGTGGCATATGTGGTGTTTCATGCTGTTGTGCCTGTTGCGGGTCGTGGCCCATGGTATAAAAAGGCTGAAGGAGAACGACTCGTAATGGGTGCCCCATCAAATTTTTAGAAAAATGTTCCTGGTTCCTCTCAATTATCTCTGGGTTTCTAAAATGGATGCCATACCTGTACACGCTTGTGCAAAAGGATGGCATATGTGGTGGTGTTTCCTGCAGTTGTTTCTGTTGAGGGTGCTGGACCCTCTTATAAAAAAGCTGAAGGAGAACGACCTGGAGTGGGAGTCCAAGCATGGTTTTTGGGGCTATTTCACTTTTCCAAACAATTATCTGTGGGTTTCTAAAATCAATGCCGTACCAGTACTCTATTGTTCAAAAGTATGCCATATGTTCTCTTTCCTGCTGGTATTTTGTTTGAGGGTCCTGGACCCTCTTATAAAAAGGCCTAAGGAGAAAGAGGTGTACAGGGTGTCCACTCATTTTTTTTTCTATTTAACAATTGACCAAAATGATCTCTGGGTTTGTAAAATCAATGCTGTACCTGTACTCTATTGTTCAAAAGGATGCCATATGTCCTCTTTCCTGCTGGTGTTTTTTTTTGAGGGTCCAGGACCCTCTTATAAAAAGGCCTAAGGAGAAAGAAGAGCACTGGGTGTCCATCAAATCATTTTTTTTATTCAAATTTCCATTTGCAAAAAATTATCTCTGGGTTTCTAAAATCAATGCCTTTCCTGTACTCTATTGTTCAAAAGGATGCCATATGTCCTCTTTCCTGCTGGTGTTTTGTTTGAGGGTCCTGGAACCTCTTATAAAAAGGCCTAAGGAGAAAGAATTGTACTGGGTGTCCATCGAATCATTTTTTTGATTCAAATTCCCGGTTGCAACAAATTATCCCCGGGTTTCTAAAATCAATGCCTTTCCTATAATCTTTTTTTCAAAAGGATGCCATATGTCCTCTTTCCTTCTGCTGGTTTTGTTGAGTGTCATGGAGCCTCTGCTAAAAAGGCCTAAGGATAAATAAGTGTACTGGGTGTCTATTCAATGTTTTTTTAGATTTCCCGGTTGTAACAAATTTTCTCTGTGTTTCTAAAATCAATGCCTTTCCTGTAATCTATTTTTCAAAAGGATGCCATATGTCCTCTTTCATGCTGTTGTTTCTGTTGAGGATCCGGGACCCTCTTATAAAAAGGCCTAAGGATAAAGAAGTTTACTGGGTGTCCAATCAATGTTTTTTTCTATTTCCCGGGTCATATAAATTATCTCTGTGTTTCTAAAATCAATGCCTTTCCTGTAATCTAATTTACAAAAGTATGCCATAAGTCCTCTTTCCTGCTGCTAGTTTTGTTGAGGGTCCTGGAGCCTCTGCTAAAAAGGCCTAAGGATAAAGAAGTGTACTGGGTGTCTAATCTATGTTTTTTTAGATTTCACGGTTGGAACAAATTATCCCCGGGTTTCTAAAATCAATGCCTTTCCTGTAATCTATTATTCACAAGGATGCCATATGTCCTCTTTCATGCTGTTGTTTCTGTTGATGCTCCGGGACCCTCTTATAAAAAGGCCTAAGGATAAAGAAGTGTACTGGGTGTCCAATCAATGTTTTTTTCTATTTCCCGGGTCATATAAATGATCTCTGTGTTTCTAAAATCAATGCCTTTCCTGTAATCTAATTTACAAAAGTATGCCATATGTTCTCTTTCCTGCTGCTGGTTTTGTTGAGGGTCCTGGAGCCTCTGCTAAAAAGGCCTAAGGATAAAGAAGTGTACTGGGTGTCTAATCTATGTTTTTTTAGATTTCACGGTTGGAACAAATTATCCCCGGGTTTCTAAAATCAATGCCTTTCCTGTAATCTATTATTCACAAGGATGCCATATGTACTCTTTCATGCTGTTGTTTCTGTTGATGCTCCGGGACCCTCTTATAAAAAGGCCTAAGGATAAAGAAGTGTACTGGGTGTCCAATCAATGTTTTTTTCTATTTCCCGGGTCATATAAATGATCTCTGTGTTTCTAAAATCAATGCCTTTCCTGTAATCTAATTTACAAAAGTATGCCATAAGTCCTCTTTCCTGCTGCTAGTTTTGTTGAGGGTCCTGGAGCCTCTGCTAAAAAGGCCTAAGGATAAAGAAGTGTACTGGGTGTCTAATCTATGTTTTTTTAGATTTCACGGTTGGAACAAATTATCCCCGGGTTTCTAAAATCAATGCCTTTCCTGTAATCTATTATTCACAAGGATGCCATATGTACTCTTTCATGCTGTTGTTTCTGTTGATGCTCCGGGACCCTCTTATAAAAAGGCCTAAGGATAAAGAAGTGTACTGGGTGTCCAATCAATGTTTTTTTCTATTTCCCGGGTCATATAAATGATCTCTGTGTTTCTAAAATCAATGCCTTTCCTGTAATCTAATTTACAAAAGTATGCCATATGTTCTCTTTCCTGCTGCTGGTTTTGTTGAGGGTCCTGGAGCCTCTGCTAAAAAGGCCTAAGGATAAAGAAGTGTACTGGGTGTCTAATCTATGTTTTTTTTTTAGATTTCACGGTTGGAACAAATTATCCCCGGGTTTCTAAAATCAATGCCTTTCATGTACTCTATTGTTCAAAAGGATGCCATATGTCCTCTTTCCTGCTGGTGTTTTGTTTGAGGGTCCAGGACCCTCTTATAAAAAGGCCTAAGGAGAAAGAATTGTACTGGGTGTCCATCGAATCATTTTTTTGATTCAAATTCCCGGTTGCAACAAATTATCCCCGGGTTTCTAAAATCAATGCCTTTCCTATAATCTTTTTTTCAAAAGGATGCCATATGTCCTCTTTCCTTCTGCTGGTTTTGTTGAGTGTCCTGGAGCCTCTGCTAAAAAGGCCTAAGGATAAATAAGTGTACTGGGTGTCTATTCAATGTTTTTTTAGATTTCCCGGTTGTAACAAATTTTCTCTGTGTTTCTAAAATCAATGCCTTTCCTGTAATCTATTTTTCAAAAGGATGTCATATGTCCTCTTTCATGCTGTTGTTTCTGTTGAGGCTCCGGGACCCTCTTATAAAAAGGCCTAAGGATAAAGAAGTGTACTGGGTGTCCAATCAATGTTTTTTTCTATTTCCCGGGTCATATAAATGATCTCTGTGTTTCTAAAATCAATGCCTTTCCTGTAATCTAATTTACAAAAGTATGCCATATGTCCTCTTTCCTGCTGCTGGTTTTGTTGAGGGTCCTGGAGCCTCTGCTAAAAAGGCCTAAGGATAAATAAGTGTACTGGGTGTCTATTCAATGTTTTTTTAGATTTCCCGGTTGTAACAAATTTTCTCTGTGTTTCTAAAATCAATGCCTTTCCTGTAATCTATTTTTCAAAAGGATGTCATATGTCCTCTTTCATGCTGTTGTTTCTGTTGAGGCTCCGGGACCCTCTTATAAAAAGGCCTAAGGATAAAGAAGTGTACTGGGTGTCCAATCAATGTTTTTTTCTATTTCCCGGGTCATATAAATGATCTATGTGTTTCTAAAATCAATGCCAAAGTATGCCATTATGTCCTCTTTTCTGCTGCTGGTTTTGTTGAGGGTCCTGGAGCCTCTGCTAAAAAGGCCTAAGGATAAAGAAGTGTACTGGGTGTCTAATCTATGTTTTTTTAGATTTCACGGTTGGAACAAATTATCCCCGGGTTTCTAAAATCAATGCCTTTCCTGTAATCTATTATTCACAAGGATGCCATATGTACTCTTTCATGCTGTTGTTTCTGTTGATGCTCCAGGACCCTCTTATAAAAAGGCCTAAGGATAAAGAAGTGTACTGGGTGTCCAATCAATGTTTTTTTTCTATTTCCCGGGTCATATAAATGATCTCTGTGTTTCTAAAATCAATGCCTTTCCTGTAATCTAATTTACAAAAGTATGCCATATGTCCTCTTTCCTGCTGCTGGTTTTGTTGAGGGTCCTGGAGCCTCTGCTAAAAAGGCCTAAGGATAAAGAAGTGTACTGGGTGTCTAATCTATGTTTTTTTTAGATTTCACGATTGGAACAAATTATCCCCGGGTTTCTAAAATCAATGCCTTTCCTGTAATCTATTATTCACAAGGATGCCATATGTCCTCTTTCATGCTGTTGTTTCTGTTGATGCTCCGGGACCCTCTTATAAAAAGGCCTAAGGATAAAGAAGTGTACTGGGTGTCCAATCAATGTTTTTTTCTATTTGCCGGTTGCAACTAATGATCTCTGTGTTTCTAAAATCAATACCTTTCCTGTAATCTAATTTACAAAAGTATGCCATATGTCCTCTTTCCTGCTGCTGGTTTTGTTGAGGGTCCTGGAGCCTCTGCTAAAAAGGCCTAAGGATAAAGAAGTGTACTGGGTGTCTAATCTATGTTTTTTTAGATTTCACGGTTGGAACAAATTATCCCCGGGTTTCTAAAATCAATGCCTTTCCTGTAATCTATTATTCACAAGGATGCCATATGTACTCTTTCATGCTGTTGTTTCTGTTGATGCTCCGGGACCCTCTTATAAAAAGGCCTAAGGATAAAGAAGTGTACTGGGTGTCCAATCAATGTTTTTTTCTATTTCCCGGTTGCAACTAATGATCTCTGTGTTTCTAAAATCAATGCCTTTCCTGTAATCTAATTTACAAAAGTATGCCATATGTCCTCTTTCCTGCTGCTGGTTTTGTTGAGGGTCCTGGAGCCTCTGCTAAAAAAGCCTAAGGATAAAGAAGTGTACTGGGTGTCTAATCTATGTTTTTTTAGATTTCACGGTTGCAAAAAATTATCCTCGGGTTTCTAAAATCAATGCCTTTCCTGTAATCTTTTATTCACAAGGATGCCATATGTACTCTTTCATGCTGTTGTTTCTGTTGAGGCTCTGGGAGCCTCTTATTAAAAAGGCCTAAGGATAAATAAGTGTACTGGGTGTCTAATCAATGTTTTTTTCTATTTCCCGGTTGCAACTAATGATCTCTGTGTTTCTAAAATCAATGCCTTTCCTGTAATCTAATTTACAAAAGTAAGCCATATGTCCTCTTTCCTGCTGCTGGTTTTGTTGAGGGTCCTGGAGCCTCTGCTAAAAAGGCCTAAGGATAAAGAAGTGTACTGGGTGTCTAATCTATGTTTTTTTAGATTTCACGGTTGCAAAAAATTATCCACGGGTTTCTAAAATCAATGCCTTTCCTGTAATCTTTTATTCACAAGGATGCCATATGTACTCTTTCATGCTGTTGTTTCTGTTGAGGCTCTGGGAGCCTCTTATTAAAAAGGCCTAAGGATAAATAAGTGTACTGGGTGTCTAATCAATGTTTATTTTCTATTTCCCGGTTGCAACTAATGATCTCTGTGTTTCTAAAATCAATGCCTTTCCTGTAATCTAATTTACAAAAGTATGCCATATGTCCTCTTTCCTGCTGCTGGTTTTGTTGAGGGTCCTGGAGCCTCTGCTAAAAAGACCTAAGGATAAAGAAGTGTACTGGGTGTCTAATCTATGTTTTTTTAGATTTCATGGTTGCAAAAAATTATCCACGGGTTTCTAAAATCAATGCCTTTCCTGTAATCTTTTATTCACAAGGATGCCATATGTACTCTTTCATGCTGTTGTTTCTGTTGAGGCTCTGGGAGCCTCTTATTAAAAAGGCCTAAGGATAAATAAGTGTACTGGGTGTCTAATCAATGTTTTTTTCTATTTCCCGGTTGCAACTAATGATCTCTGTGTTTCTAAAATCAATGCCTTTCCTGTAATCTAATTTACAAAAGTATGCCATATGTCCTCTTTCCTGCTGCTGGTTTTGTTGAGGGTCCTGGAGCCTCTGCTAAAAAGGCCTAAGGATAAAGAAGTGTACTGGGTGTCTAATCTATGTTTTTTTTTAGATTTCACGGTTGCAAAAAATTATCCACGGGTTTCTAAAATCAATGCCTTTCCTGTAATCTTTTATTCACAAGGATGCCATATGTACTCTTTCATGCTGTTGTTTCTGTTGAGGCTCTGGGAGCCTCTTATTAAAAAGGCCTAAGGATAAATAAGTGTACTGGGTGTCTAATCAATGTTTTTTTTCTATTTCCCGGTTGCAACTAATGATCTCTGTGTTTCTGAAATCAATGCCTTTCCTATAATCTTTTTTTCAAAAGGATGCCATATGTCCTCTTTCCTGCTGCTGGTTTTGTGGAGGGTCCTGTAGCCTCTGCTAAAAAAAGTTACGAGTATAGTCTATATCATAGGAGATAGAGACTGAAAGAATGCACCTTAGTAGCACTTCAGTTCCTTGTGAAAATATTAATAATGGTATGAAACTTAAACAGCCATTGTGAGCCAAAGGTTTGAAAGAAAATTAAAACATAACTTTTATTAAATCAACATTAAATTAAAACAATTGTGGTCGTGTGTGTGTGTGTACACACATAGCAACTTTACTGAATATAAAAAAGTGGCACTGAATATCAGGTGGATAGATTAACTCTATTGTAAAATATTCTGGATTATCTAAATAGTAAATATAGGTCTACCCAATGAATAATTAGCTGGCGTTCTGGGGTATTCTACACCGCTGTATATTTCAAAATTCTGTCATGCAGACATTCACGTATATAGTTTAATCAGCCGTATTTGAAAAGTAAATAGCAAAGTACTATCAGTAAAGGTCGCTTTAGTAACTGGTATACTTGAGTAGTTTTGTTTTTTTCACTTTATGGATCTATAAATCTCTATATAAGTTTTGTTAACTCCTTCAGGTAAATTACTGAGTTCCTGATAGTTGTAAGTTTCAATTTTTGCAACAGGGTTTTATTTTTAACTTGGTTTAGAGTCTGACATGTGTTGGTGCTTTGGTGTACAATCTTTAGTGGTATATACTTAGTGACGAACAGTATATCTCACTTTGTATATTATCAACTGTTTTTAGTCACTTGACAGCCTTGGCATATTTTGCTTTTATAATATAATACATAAGAGACGGTATTCTAAATATTTACAAAAGTATCTTTGAGTGATATATTCTATACAGCCTACTTGGTTTGTATATCGATAGCTTATCCCTGATAGTTACAGTATACGTATAAGTAACCAGTTATAAGTTCTGGCTGTTATAGCTTTAAGGTGTTCATACGGTATTGATCTTTACTTTATTCTAAAGTAGCTGTCTTTTGATTTCTTTTAAAGTTAGCTATTGCAGTTTTCTACCGTCTAGAATGCTTGAAATTATCTTATGGTACTATAATTGCTAGTACCCGGCTTTTTTACACTTATACTATCAACAAATGATTGCTGCGGTATAAGTTGAAGCAGCCCAAATGTGTGGCTAACAGTTATAATAGTGATCCTTAATTGACTTTTTAAAGTTGTCACTAGCTAACCGCTATCGCTATAAGGTATTATTATATAGTTTTTTACAATCTATATCCGTGCGATTGATTTCGCAAGTTGGCCGTTATACCTGTTGTTCTATTACCCTGTAGATAGCTTTTAACGATTGCCACTAGCGGTTTTCAAATAACCCCCAAGTTATTGTACTAATTTAAGCCAAATGCCACTATAATAAAGCGTTACTTTTTAAAGTTAACTATGCCATTTAAAAAAGAAAAACAACAGGGTATTGTCAGATACCCATCCCTAACATGTTTCGCCGATAGCGTTTCGGCTTTTTCAAAGGTGACGCGGGCCGGCGTCTCAGGGTATTTAAATGCGTATGCGCAAACCCATTGGCTACATTTCAACCAATCGCGATCCTCTGAAATGCTTGAGGAGGCGTTGTTTCGGCATGATTGACGTTTGTAAGGCTGGAAACTCGATCCCATACTTGACAGCTGGAATACACTTGAGTGTGAGACGAGCATTTGAGAACATTGAAATTATATAAAGTATATTTTAATAAAATTTAATACTGACGTAATATAACATGACGAAATTTAAAGTGCGATCATATATGGCCATCGGTTGTCATATCAGTATTTTATTCTCACCTGCTCTATGTCAGGGTATATTTGTTCACATTACTTTATTGTTAGTTTGTTGACTAAGTGTAGTGATGTTTACGATATTCGTTGTACTTTATGCTCTGAGTCATGTTCAATACATTTTTGTACTGTGTCCATTCAGGACGTACACATCTTGCCCTCTATTACACTCAATTACAGTCTCCCTCGTAATGCGATTTGCATCAAATACCATTGAAAATGATATTTATTATGTTTACGGGGGAAATCGAATATTGTTGCTACATTTCTGCTGTGACAAAACAAAGCCCTCAGACTGAGATTCTCTCAAGGGGGGAGATGTATCTTGTGTGTTTGTTTGATCAGTTTTCTAAATGTGACTTATGCAGGGGGGGAGATAGAAAAGGGGGTGAGGGGATTTGATATTGTGATGTAATACCTGAAGGAGGGGAAAAGAAATGATAGTTGATAACGACAGGGGTAGTGTGACCCAGTTTGTGTTGTTATTACTGGAGGTGACATAGTGACAGAGGTGATTAGCTGATAAAAGTATCTTTTCAACCTATTAGGATTTTAAATTTACTGATGGCAAAATGTATTAAAGTAGAATGATTGAGGTGAATACAGGCAGGATTGCATTTGAGATATAAATCACTTTATTTTTATTCTTAATTTTTGCTGACGTGGTATGTCACGATTGACAAACATACATTTAAATATATAATTATATGATTTTGTATTTGTTTTAAATAACAAAGTGTATCAAAATTAAAGAAGTGAGGTATGTGAGAGTGCAAGTACGTAGGGAAGTAAAAAAAAACCCATATCTACTGTGTTGGGGAATAAGATTAATTAAATGATATTGTTATTGGTGTTGGTCACAAGGTGTATCAGAATTAAAAAAAAGGGTTTGGTGTGTGCTAGTGCAATTACGTGGGGGAGTAAAATAACCCATATATAATGTGTTGGGAAATGAGGATGCGAAGGTGAAGTGCACTACAGATGCTTACAGATCAAGGTACCTAGTTTATGTCCAATTTGATGCAAAGCCTCTGTAAAAAGGTTAATGTGCAACATCTGGTTGCCAGCCCCTACCACCCCCAAACCAATGGGCTGTGTGAGAGATTTAATGGGACCCTTAAGCAAATGCTTAAGACCTTTGTAGAATCCCAGGGCAGGGATTGGGAAAAGTACCTACCCCATCTACTATTTGCTTATAGAGAGGTACCCCAGGAGTCCACAGGCTTCTCGCCATTTGAATTACTGTACGGACGCAGAGTGAGGGGGCCATTAGATTTAGTCCGAGAGGAATGGGAAGGAAAACTATGCATACCAGAAACTTCAGTTGTAGTGTATGTCTTAAAGTTCAGGGACAGAATGCAGACCCTGACTGGGCTGGTGCATGATAATCTAAAGGCTGCCCAAACTAAGCAGAAATACTGGTATGACCGCAATGCCAGGGACCGTATCTACAAGGTAGGCCAAAAGGTGATGGTTCTGACCCCCACTAGGCAAAATAAATTACAGGCTGTCTGGGAGGGTCCATTCCCTATTCTACAAAGACTGGACCCTACTACTTATGTGGTGGCCCTAGACGAGACAGGGAAACGACAGAGACGGTATCACATTAATATGTTAAAAGCCTACCATGACCCAGAGACACAGGTACTGAGTGTGTGTAGCTTACCAGAGGAAGGGCTTGTGAGCCACCCCCTAGTAGATTTGGTCAGTGAAGCAAAGGGGCAGGGTTCTTTGCAGACTGCAGCAGTCGATCCCCAGCTCTCTGTTAAACAGAGGAAACAATTAGAGCAAGCTCTTACTCCTTATGAACATATTTTCACAGGTAGGCCAGGGTGACCAACCTTAGCTATACACCATGTGGACACAGGGAACCAGGTCCCACTAAGACAGGTTGCATACCGGGTGTCCCCTGAGGTCTGGGCGCATATTCAGAGGGAGATAGAAGACATGCTAAAGCTGAGCGTGATTTCTAAGTCCAAGAGCCCTTGGGCTTCCCCTGTGGTGTTAGTACCCAAGAAAGAAAATCCACCCGTTTCTGTATGGATTATAGGAGACTAAATGCAGTAACCACATTCGATGCCTACCCCATGCCAATGATAGTTGAGCTGCTAGATCAGCTATCAAGTGCCCAGTACCTAAACATCATGGATTTGAGCCAAGGGTATTGGCAGATCCCTATGACTGCAGGAGAGGTCCGCCTTTATTACCCCATTTGGGTTATATGAGTTTTGTGTGATGTCATTTGGCATGAAAAATGCATGAAAAATGCCCCTGCCACTTTCCAAAGGCTAGTTAACCAACTGTTGGAAGGCCAAGGGGAGTTTGCTATGGCCTACTTAGATGACATTGCAGTGTTCAGCAAGACCTGGGAGGAACATTTGGTACATCTAGATCAGGTTCTGGACCGCATAGCCAGAGCAAGGCTCACCATTAAACCAGAGAAATGTCAGATAGGCATGACAGGGAGAAGAACCCTACTCCCTGAGCCAGACAAGGTAGAGGCCATCACTGCCTGGCCCACACCTACGACTAAAAAGCAAGTTAGGTCATTTTTGGGGACTGCAGGGTACTACCGTAAATTTGTTCCAGAGTATAGTGCAATTGCCAAACCCCTTACAGATTTAACCAAGAAAAGGCTTCCCAAATACATAGACTGGACCCAGCCATGTGAGGAAGCTTTTATCAAACTGAAGGAGGCCTTAGCCAATTCTCCTGTGCTTCAAGCTCCTGATTTCAGTATGAGGTTTGTAGTACAAACCGATGCCTCTAGCTATGGGTTGGGGGCTGTGCTCAGCCAGGTTAATGCCAAAGGGGAAGAACATCCCATACTGTACCTAAGCAGGAAGCTGTTAGCCAGAGAAGCTGCATATGCAGTGGTAGAAAAGGAATGCTTAGCCATGGTATGTTATAACAGATCATAACCCTCTGCATTGGCTAGATAGGGTTGCAGGAAACAACAGCCAGCTGTTCAGATGGAGTCTAATATTGCAACAGTATAATTTCACTGTGCAACACAAGAAAACATAATTTATGTAAGAACTTACCTGATAAATTCATTTATTTCATATTAGCAAGAGTCCATGAGCTAGTGACGTATGGGATATACATTCCTACCAGGAAGGGCAAAGTTTCCCAAACCTCAAAATGCCTACAAATACACCCCTCACCACACCCACAATTCAGTTTAACGAATAGCCAAGAAGTGGGGTGATAAAAAAGTGCGAAAGCATATAAAATAAGGAATTGGAATAATTGTGCTTTATACAAAATCATAACCACCACAAAAAAAGGGCGGGCCTCATGGACTCTTGCTAATATGAAAGAAATGAATTTATCAGGTAAGTTCTTACATAAATTATGTTTTCTTTCATGTAATTAGCAAGAGTCCATGAGCTAGTGACGTATGGGATAATGACTACCCAAGATGTGGATCTTTCCACACAAGAGTCACTAGAGAGGGAGGGATAAAATAAAGACAGCCAATTCCTGCTCAAAATAATCCACACCCAAAATAAAGTTTAACGAAAAACATAAGCAGAAGATTCAAACTGAAACCGCTGCCTGAAGTACTTTTCTACCAAAAACTGCTTCAGAAGAAGAAAATACATCAAAATGGTAGAATTTAGTAAAAGTATGCAAAGAGGACCAAGTTGCTGCTTTGCAGATCTGGTCAACCGAAGCTTCATTCCTAAACGCCCAGGAAGTAGAAACTGACCTAGTAGAATGAGCTGTAATTCTCTGAGGCGGAGTTTTACCCGACTCAACATAGGCAAGATGAATTAAAGATTTCAACCAAGATGCCAAAGAAATGGCAGAAGCTTTCTGGCCTTTTCTAGAACCGGAAAAGATAACAAATAGACTAGAAGTCTTACGAAAAGATTTCGTAGCTTCAACATAATATTTCAAAGCTCTAACAACATCCAAAGAATGCAACGATTTCTCCTTAGAATTCTTAGGATTAGGACATAATGAAGGAACCACAATTTCTCTACTAATGTTGTTGGAATTCACAACTTTAGGTAAAAATTCAAAAGAAGTTCGCAACACCGCCTTATCCTGATGAAAAATCAGAAAAGGAGACTCACAAGAAAGAGCAGATAATTCAGAAACTCTTCTGGCAGAAGAGATGGCCAAAAGGAACAAAACTTTCCAAGAAAGTAATTTAATGTCCAATGAATGCATAGGTTCAAACGGAGGAGCTTGAAGAGCTCCCAGAACCAAATTCAAACTCCAAGGAGGAGAAATTGACTTAATGACAGGTTTTATACGAACCAAAGCTTGTACAAAACAATGAATATCAGGAAGAATAGCAATCTTTCTGTGAAAAAGAACAGAAAGAGCAGAGATTTGTCCTTTCAAAGAACTTGCGGACAAACCCTTATCTAAACCATCCTGAAGAAACTGTAAAATTCTCGGTATTCTAAAAGAATGCCAGGAAAAATGATGAGAAAGACACCAAGAAATATAAGTCTTCCAGACTCTATAATATATCTCTCTAGATACAGATTTACGAGCCTGTAACATAGTATTAATCACAGAGTCAGAGAAACCTCTTTGACCAAAAATCAAGCGTTCAATCTCCATACCTTTAAATTTAAGGATTTCAGATCCTGATGGAAAAAAGGACCTTGTGACAGAAGGTCTGGTCTTAACGGAAGAGTCCACGGTTGACAAGAGGCCATCCGGACAAGATCCGCATACCAAAACCTGTGAGGCCATGCCGGAGCTACCAGCAGAACAAACGAGCATTCCTTCAGAATCTTGGAGATTACTCTTGGAAGAAGAACTAGAGGCGGAAAGATATAGGCAGGATGATACTTCCAAGGAAGTGATAATGCATCCACTGCCTCCGCCTGAGGATCCCGGGATCTGGACAGATACCTGGGAAGTTTCTTGTTTAGATGGGACGCCATCAGATCTATTTCTGGAAGTTCCCACATTTGAACAATCTGAAGAAATACCTCTGGGTGAAGAGACCATTCGCCCGGATGCAACGTTTGGCGACTGAGATAATCCGCTTCCCAATTGTCTACACCTGGGATATGAACCGCAGAGATTAGACAGGAGCTGGATTCCGCCCAAACCAAAATTCGAGATACTTCTTTCATAGCCAGAGGACTGTGAGTCCCTCCTTGATGATTGATGTATGCCACAGTTGTGACATTGTCTGTCTGAAAACAAATGAACGATTCTCTCTTCAGAAGAGGCCAAAACTGAAGAGCTCTGAAAATTGCACGGAGTTCCAAAATATTGATCGGTAATCTCACCTCCTGAGATTCCCAAACTCCTTGTGCCGTCAGAGATCCCCACACAGCTCCCCAACCTGTGAGACTTGCATCTGTTGAAATTACAGTCCAAGTCGGAAGCACAAAAGAAGCCCCCTGAATTAAACGATGGTGATCTGTCCACCATGTTAGAGAGTGTCGAACAATCGGTTTTAAAGATATTAATTGAGATATCTTCGTGTAATCCTTGCACCATTGCTTCAGCATACAGAGCTGAAGAGGTCGCATGTGAAAACGAGCAAAGGGGATCGCGTCCGATGCAGCAGTCATAAGACCTAGAATTTCCATGCATAAGGCTACCGAAGGGAATGATTGTGACTGAAGGTTTCGACAAGCTGCAATCAACTTTAGACGTCTCTTGTCTGTTAAAGACAGAGTCATGGACACTGAATCCATCTGGAAACCCAGAAAGGTTACCCTTGTCTGAGGAATCAAAGAACTTTTTGGTAAATTGATCCTCCAACCATGATCTTGAAGAAACAACACAAGTCGATTCGTATGAGATTCTGCTAAATGTAAAGACTGAGCAAGTACCAAGATATCGTCCAAATAAGGAAATACCACAATACCCTGTTCTCTGATTACAGACAGCAGGGCACCGAGAACCTTTGTAAAAATTCTTGGAGCTGTAGCTAGGCCAAACGGCAGAGCCACAAACTGGTAATGCTTGTCCAGAAACGAGAATCTCAGGAACTGATAATGATCTGGATGAATCGGAATATGCAGATATGCATCCTGTAAATCTATTGTGGACATATAATTCCCTTGCTGAACAAAAGGTAAGATAGTCCTTACAGTTACCATCTTGAATGTTGGTATCCTTACATAATGATTCAATATTTTTAGATCCAGAACTGGTCTGAAAGAATTCTCCTTCTTTGGTACAATGAAGAGATTTGAATAAAACCCCATCCCCTGTTCCGGAACTGGAACTGGCATAATTACTCCAGTCAACTCTAGATCTGAAACACATTTCAGAAATGCTTGAGCTTTTACTGGATTTACTGGGACACGGGAAAGAAAAAATCTCTTTGCAGGAGGTCTCAACTTGAAACCAATTCTGTACCCTTCTGAAACAATGCTCTGAATCCAAAGATTGTGAACAGAATTGATCCAAATTTCCTTGAAAAAAACGTAACCTGCCCCCTACCAGCTGAGCTGGAATGAGGGCCGCACCTTCATGTGGACTTAGAAGCAGGCTTTGCCTTTCTAGCTGGCTTGGATTTATTCCAGACTGGAGATGGTCTCCAAACTGAAACTGCTCCTGAGGATGAAGGATCAGGCTTTTGTTCTTTGTTGAAACGAAAGGAACGAAAACGATTATTAGCCCTGTTTTTACCTTTAGATTTTTTATCCTGTGGTAAAAAAGTTCCTTTCCCACCAGTAACAGTTGAAATAATGGAATCCAACTGAGAACCAAATAATTTGTTACCCTGGAAAGAAATGGAAAGTAAAGTTGATTTAGAAGCCATATCAGCATTCCAAGTTTAAGCCATAAAGCTCTTCTAGCTAAAATAGCTAGAGACATAAACCTGACATCAACTCTGATAATATCAAAAATGGCATCACAGATAAAATTATTAGCATGCTGAAGAAGAATAATAATATCATGAGAATCACGATGTGTTACTTGTTGCGCTAAAGTTTCCAACCAAAAAGTTGAAGCTGCAGCAACATCAGCCAAAGATATAGCAGGTCTAAGAAGATTACCTGAACACAGATAAGCTTTTCTTAGAAAGGATTCAATTTTCCTATCTAGAGGATCCTTAAACGAAGTACCATCTGACGTAGGAATAGTAGTACGTTTAGCAAGGGTAGAAATAGCCCCATCAACTTTAGGGATCTTGTCCCAAAATTCTAATCTGTCAGACGGCACAGGATATAATTGCTTAAAACGTTTAGAAGGAGTAAATGAATTACCCAAATTATCCCATTCTTTGGAAATTACTGCAGAAATAGCATTAGGAACAGGAAAAACTTCTGGAATAACCACAGGAGCTTTAAATACCTTATCTAAACGTTTAGAATTAGTATCAAGAGGACCAGAATCCTCTATTTCTAAAGCAATTAGTACTTCTTTGAGTAAAGAACGAATAAATTCCATTTGAAATAAATATGAAGATTTATCAGCATCAACCTCTGAGACAGAATCCTCTGAACCAGAGGAATCATCAGAATCAGAATGATGATGTTCATTTAAAAATTCATCTGTAGGGAGAGAAGTTTTAAAAGATTTTTTACGTTTACTAGAAGGAGAAATAACAGACATAGCCTTCTTTATGGATTCAGAAACAAAATCTCTTATATTATCAGGAACATTCTGCACCTTAGATGTTGAAGGAACTGCAACAGGCAATGGTACTTTACTAAAGGAAATATTATCTGCTTTAACAAGTTTGTCATGACAATCAATACAAACAACAGCTGGAGGAATAGCTACCAAAAGTTTACAGCAGATACACTTAGCTTTGGTAGATTCAGCACTTGACAGCGATTTTCCTGTAGTATCTTCTGACTCAGATGCAACGTGAGACATCTTGCAATATGTAAGAGAAAAAACAACATATATATAAAGCAAAATTGATCAAATTCCTTAAATGACAGTTTCAGGAATGGGAAAAAATGCCAAAGAACAAGCTTCTAGCAACCAGAAGCAATAAAAAATGAGACTTAAATAATGTGGAGACAAAAGCGACGCCCATATTTTTTCGCGCCAAATAAGACGCCCACATTATTTGGCGCCTAAATGCTTTTTGGCGCCAACAATGACGCCACATCCGGAACGCCAACATTTTTGCCGCAAAATAACGTCAAAAAATGACGCAACTTCCGGCGACACGTATGACGCCGGAAACGGAAATAGAATTTTTGCGCCAAAAAAGTCTGCGCCAAGAATGACGCAATAAAATGAAGCATTTTCAGCCCCCGCGAGCCTAACAGCCCACAGGGAAAAAGTCAAATTTTAAGGTAAGAAAAATGTTAAATTAAAATGCATTATCCCAAATATGAAACTGACTGTCTGAAAATAAGGAAAGTTGAACATTCTGAGTCAAGGCAAATAAATGTTTGAATACATATATTTAGAACTTTATAAACAAAGTGCCCAACCATAGCTTGGAGTGTCACAGAAAATAAGACTTACTTACCCCAGGACACTCATCTACATATAGCAGATAGCCAAACCAGTACTGAAACGAGAATCAGCAGAGGTAATGGTATATATAAGAGTATATCGTCGATCTGAAAAGGGAGGTAAGAGATGAATCTCTACGACCGATAACAGAGAACCTATGAAATAGACCCTGTAGAAGGAGATCACTGCATTCAAATAGGCAATACTCTCCTCACATCCCTCTGACATTCACTGCACGCTGAGAGGAAAACCGGGCTCCAACTTGCTGCGGAGCGCATATCAACGTAGAATCTAGCACAAACTTACTTCACCACCTCCATCGGAGGCAAAGTTTGTAAAACTGAATTGTGGGTGTGGTGAGGGGTGTATTTATAGGCATTTTGAGGTTTGGGAAACTTTGCCCTTCCTGGTAGGAATGTATATCCCATACGTCACTAGCTCATGGACTCTTGCTAATTACATGAAAGAAAGGCAGTTTACATGGGAATGCTGATGATCTCTCTCGACAAGGAGAGACAGTGGTATAGATGGAAGAGTGATCAGCATGTGGCTGATCCCTAATTCCACAATTTTAAAAGGGGAGGTGTCATGATACAATCATGTGGAGTAGTTGATACCTGGATTGGCTACCCGGCAGAGGTGGTATTGTGTTTCAGCCTGGAAAAGGTTAATGTGAATTGCATTTTTCTGTGTGTGAAATCTGCTTTCAGAAAAGCTGTAAGCTGAGACCCCCTCCTTCCCCCCTCTTTAGCCTAGTGTAAGTGTGTGTAGGAATGCAGAACACTCCTCCCCTTGGAGACTGATAGTAGGAGCTAAGACTTGTTTGCATTGGCTGGACTCGTAAATTATAACCAGGGCGTTGTCTTTGACAAGACAAAGAAAGTTTGGTTTAAATATGTAACAGAAAGACTCGTGGGTAGAACTGCCCTGGGGACCAAAGCCATCAACATCATGATCAGCAGCTCTCCACATATCTAAAGGAATTTGATAATAAGTAAGATATTGTGTTTCTATTATTTTTATGTCCCCTATTCTTTTTAAAGAATTGTAACTTTGCAATTGTATGTTAATTTGAATGTCTGTATAATTTCGCACTGTGTAACCCTTGATATTTTTGTTATTAAACACATAGAAAATCTCATTCTGTCTTTTGGGCTCTAATATCCAAATTCACACTCCTGTTGAGACAAGGTTAAAGGCACGTTATCTAATTGTTAAATTGTGTGAGTGTTTAGGGGTTCCCAAGGCGCCCCCTTTAATTTAAAAGTGTTGGTGGTAGCAGCATAAATTGTTAATTAGAGCAGTTTGGACATGATTTGGGGTTTAATGTGGTATCCCTTTTAAGGCTGTGACACACTGCAAGCGATGCGGCGCGAGGCAAAGCAGCTGCTTTGCTCCGCGTCGCATCGCTTCTGAAGTTCAAATATTTAATCTTTGAGCACTTAGCTACGCGACCTGACGCAGCAGAGTGCTCAGAGATGAAAAGGCAAGACACACTGAGCGCGCACAGCTGCATCTACACGCTGCGCGTCGCTCTGCTTGCAGTGTGTCACAGCCTTTAAGGTCCTTTTGTAGAGTTGCAAGGTTAAGGGAACCAGAGCTGTGTGCCATTAACCCCTTCATGCCCACACCCCTCTATTGTGACATTGAGAAGGTTTGATTCATCACAGAGATAGTCTCAATCTCCTTCTTCTCTGTCTTTCAGACTCTGAAGGTTTGAAGGAGGAGAGATCCATGGGTTCCTCCACTGAGGTAACCGGAGCTGCTGAGGGGTAAAGGTTACTGCTGAAACCAGACGAATAGGAGGACGGGAGGGAAGGACCCTCTTTGTTCTGTCTCTCTCGGCTTGTCTCTCTTGAAAGCGAAAGTCCAGACTGATACAAAGCATTATAAAGTTATCCAAAGAAGAAGGCATTTCACGATAAGTTAGCTCATCTTTGATGTGTTCATGCAGACCCCTCCTAAAGCCTGCCTTGAGAGCACTGCCCTCCCAAGTGGTTTCAAGTGCCAAAGTGCAAAACTCGATGGCAAATTGTGCCACAGTTCTATTGCCCTAGCGGCGGTCTAGGAGAGAAAATTCTGCAGCACAGGTATGGCCAGAAGTCCCAAAGACAGAAGACAATACAGAAATGAAATCATCAGCATCCTGCAGGAGTGGAGCGTTCTGTTCCAAATGGGAAGAGACCCAGGCTAGGGCCTTATCTTTCAATAAGGAAATGATAAAGGTGACCCTTGAGTGGTGAGACAGAAAGGTGTGAGGATCATTGCGGAAGTGCAGCCTGCATTGGTTAAGAAAACCCCTGCAATCAGTAGTACCCTCATACTTGTCAGGCAAAGGTATCCGGGGTATACTTCCAGAAGCAGAGGAAGAAGTTGCAGTACTAGGGGTTGGCGACTGGTGGTGAGACAACAGGAGCGGTATTCCTCGCTGTAAGTAGTAAGGAGAGTTGAGCGGTAATAGCCTCTAGCTTGGAATCCATATTCTGCAACTGTGTGGTATGGGTTCTCAACATCTGTCCCTGAAGATAAACAGCTCGTGCCACCTCATCTGGCTCCATGGCCCAAGTATAATGTAATGCTTGTGGGATACTCCTCTATCAGACCAAACTCGGCCAGCAGTCTTGTTATCCCGGCATCAAGCTGGAATGATAGAGAATATCCCAGAGCAGAGAAAGTTAGTAAGATGAGGAGGGCGGCACTCACCACAGGCAGGACAGTCCCTAGCGGCAACGGCAGAGCAGTCCAAGGCAAACCAATAGAATGGTCAGACAGGCAGGATTTGGCAACAGTATGCAGTCTAAGGACATACCACTCAAATGGTCAGCCAGGGTTTGGCAACGGTAAAGCAGTCCAAGGGCACACCACTAGAATGGTCAGGCAGGCAGGGTTCGGCAACAAATAGGCAATCCAGAACAACAGGGGTTAATAAGCAGAGTAGTTAGACAGGCAGGGTTCAGCAGCAGTATATTAATCCAGCACATTAGGGGTTAAACAGGCAGAGTAGTCAGACAGGCAGGGTTCAGCTGCAGTATATCAGCCCAGCAATTTCAGGGGTATAACAGGCAGAGTAGTCAGACAGGCAGGGTTCAAACACATTAAGGCAATACAGTAGTAACGATCTATCACACCCAGGAGCACACAATGGCCTCTAGTTATTAAGGTCTGTCGGACCTGATCCGACAGTGCGGATCAGGTCCGACAGACCTTGCTGAATATGGCGAGCAATACGCTTGCCGTATTCAGCATTGCACCAGCAACGCCGCCCCCTGCAGACTCGCGGCCAGCAGGGGGTGTCAATCAACTCGATCGGGTTGGTTTCCGGCGATGTGTGTCCGCCTGCTCAGAGCAGGCGGACAGGTTATGGAGCAGCGGTCTTTGTGACCGCTGCTTCATAACTGCTGTTTCTGGCGAGCCTGCAGGGGCATGAGCCATATGGAGCTTGATACATATGCCCCAAAGTAACACCTATACTTGGGCAGTGATAGATCGTTACTGAGAGACTTACATAGGTGCAGGATTCACGCCACAGGAGTCCAGACCGGCATCTGAGAGACAGAAGTGTGTGGCGATGACGTCAGCGCCGCCCGCATCAGGACCCGACACAGCCCTGGCAATGAGCAGGGAAGGAGACGCCGCGCCCCTAGCAATGGCTAGAGCGGCGCGGGGTGACAATGGCCAAGAGTTGAATTCTCACTAGTAATTGGAATGAAATTTTGGACTCTCTGTGCCATTGGAAAGAAATCCCTGTTAATACAGTAAAAAGTTCCATTAAGGCTCAGAAACATATACGGTACAAAATATATATAATAGACAAGCACATCTATTTGAATGCTCACAAGTCTATAACATGCAATTAAATAGCGATCCCCAGACATAAACCCAGAAGATGGGAGATTAACATCACACCAGATTACCTTAGTGCATAGTATTGGTGCCCGCCAAAATTACTGATTGCGGTTGAAAGCGCAGACCACATAGAAAATAAAAATGGCGGCGCCATTAATAAACATACCATATAGAATCTGAGGACAATATTTAATAACAACTCCTGAAATACAAGTTTACAGGAGAGCCTGCCCCCTCTAAGAACATTTTTTAAAGTAAGGAGACATACGCTATTGGCGCGCTATGCAATCACAACTTAACCAGCTAAACTTCACACGCTGAAAGAAAACAGGAAGGAGCTGCTTTAAAAAGTAATCCAGCATTGATAGGAGAGTGCACGCCAAAATCAGCAATGCAAACCGCTCGGAGATAGGCCACGCCCTCAAGCTAGGGCCTTATAACTCCAAGGGTGCCAAGCCCTCCGCTGCAAGCGGTGACAATCATGGAAAAAACATACCCCTGCTACTGTCTCCCAATAACCTTAACATTGGCCCACAAAAAGTGAAAAGGTCTGGGGTTAAATGATCGGGGGAATGATCGGGGAAAGAAAACGGTCTTACATTGAGCTGTCAAACTGACCCCACGACTAACCCTAAATAGAGCAGAAATTAACAGGGATGTAGTGCGGGGTGTCCCTCAGCTGCCAATTCAGAGAACACACTTCCTGAATAAAGGCAGAGAGCCCAGAAACCCAAAGGATAAAGTGAAATATGGAGTTAAGTTCCCATAGCGAGAATGGTACTACCATATCCAAATGAGTGTAAATACACCCCTATAGATTCTAGGTCCCATCACAGAAACCTCTTGATCAATTAAAACACCCCTTATGAAGCAGTAGGTGCCCACCCAGTCACCAATCTGTCGTGTCCCAGAGGAATCCTCCTAGTAAGAGAGAAAATGGGACTTACCTCCGAGGCTCATAGCTGTGATGCAGACACGGCCTTTGAGGTCTGACAAATCCATCCAGACATCTGACAGGGACCTGAGTAGAAAGGAAAGCAGAGTAACTAACCCTGGTTGCTGGGTGGGGCATAGATTGCTAGAGAGAACAGAGACTACCCTGTGACCTCCAGCTAACAGCTACCAATACTCTTACTCAAGAGGATTACATGGACACAGCATTACCCCAGTCCTGTCTTGAAAGGGAAACTATCCATTCAAGGACTTAATTTTCTTCAGAGCACCATCTTCACCTCCTCCAAGATACTGAGGCAAAGAATGACTGCGGAATTATGGGTAGTGGGAGGATACAAAAGTTCTTTGCCTCCTTCTGGTGGCCATGAGGTAAATTTCCCAACAATAATTGAATGGACTGGTGGACTCTTCATGTCACGCCGTTCCTGTCGACTCCTGTGTCCCTGCTCCTGTTGCCATAGCCGTTGCCATGAATGTGGCGGTTCCTGTGGGCGTGCGGCAATGTCATTGATGCACGCCACTTCCATTTTGATGCCTGTAGGTCACCTGTGGGCCCTCTTTTTGTGCGGATCTGCGCCTATGTAAGTACGAGGATTTCTTTCCTCTTTGCCCAAGTATAGGTTGTATTTGCTTCCTGTGATTGCCTTACTGTTTCTGAAACTGGCTTGCCTCTGACCATTCTATTGTTTAACCCCTGAACTGCTGAGATACATTTGGACTTCCTATTTGTTGCCTGAAAACTGCTTGCATCTGACCATTTTATTATTTATCCCCTGAACTGCTGATATACATCTGGCCTGCTTTTTGTTACCTGAAACCTGCTTGCCTCTGACCATTCTATTGCTTTACCCCTGAACTGCTGAGATACATTTGGACTGCCTATTTGTTTCCTGAAACCTGCTTACCACTGACTTCTCTCCTGCTCATCCCCTGATTTGCTGTGTATCATCAGACTGCCTGCTCATTACTGACTCCTGCTTGTCTCAGACCATCCTCTGCTTTTCCCTTGGGGCTGTGAGGGATTTCCCTGTCTACCATGAGTACTGCTTACCTCATTTTCTACCTGTTTCACTTGTTCTGGGATATTTCCTTTTCTTTCTACTTGATGGATAAGAAGACTACTGGCCAGGATTGGTCTTATAGGGAAATATCCCATGAGCATTACACTCCATGCCATTGGAAAGAAACATATATTGCTAAAATAATCTGGCTATACAACCAATTATAAATACACTCACTGCAGATGAATACTGTCCTTTAATGACATTCAAAATAACCTGCTGTACAATTTCATAACTATATATAGTATTTATGTACGCCATTTTAAATCTGTATTCCTTAGAACACTACTAGAATTAAATATGCAGAAATTTCAATATGGTATGAGCTTAACAAAAAAACAGTCATACATATGGTTGTAAACATGCATGTAACAGAGATTTGTATATCACCCTGTGAAATGTCATGCAACCATAACATAGTAAATATTCATGCTTGAAGGAATAAATATTCAAAGTTGAGCCACTGCAGAAAGGTCTTGTATATTCTGTAATGTTGACTCAGATTATTAAACAGTCTGCAGAGATAATGTAAGAGAACCTCTCTCTCATAATTGATCATACTATTGCAGCAAGGACATACATGTAATATTATATGTAAACATTTTGGCCTAGATTTGGAGTTTGGCGGTAAAAGGGCTGTTAACGTTCCGCGGGCTTTTTTCTGGCCGCACCATAAAATTAACTCTGGTATCGAGAGTTCAAACAAATGCTGCGTTAGGCTCCAAAAAAGGAGCGTAGAGCATTTTTACCGCAAATGCAACTCTCGATACCAGAGTTGCTTACGGACGCGGCCGGCCTCAAAAACGTGCTCGTGCACGATTCCCCCATAGGAAACAATGGGGCTGTTTGAGCTGAAAAAAAACCTAACACCTGCAAAAAAGCAGCGTTCAGCTCCTAACGCAGCCCCATTGTTTCCTATGGGGAAACACTTCCTACGTCTGCACCTAACACTCTAACATGTACCCCGAGTCTAAACACCCCTAACCTTACACTTATTAACCCCTAATCTGCCGACCCCGCTATCGCTGACCCCTGCATATTTTTTTAAACCCCTAATCTGCCGCTCCGTAAACCGCCACCACCTACGTTATCCCTATGTACCCCTAATCTGCTACCCCTAACACCGCCGACCCCTATATTATATTTATTAACCCCTAACCTGCCCCCCCACAACGTCGCCGACACCTGCCTACACTTATTATCCCCTAATCTGCCAAGCGGACCTGAGCGCTACTATAATAAATGTATTAACCCCTAATCCGCCTCACTAACCCTATCATAAATAGTATTAACCCCTAATCTGCCCTCCCTAACATCGCCGACACCTAACTTCAATTATTAACCCCTAATCTGCCGACCGGAGCTCACCGCTATTCTAATAAATGTATTAACCCCTAAAGCTAAGTCTAACCCTAACACTAACACCCCCCTAAGTTAAATATAATTTAAATCTAACGAAATAAATTAACGCTTATTAAATAAATTATTCCTATTTAAAGCTAAATACTTACCTGTAAAATAAATCCTAATATAGCTACAATATAAATTATAATTATATTATAGCTATTTTAGGATTAATATTTATTTTACAGGCAACTTTGTAATTATTTTAACCAGGTACAATAGCTATTAAATAGTTAAGAACTATTTAATAGTTACCTAGTTAAAATAATAACAAATTTACCTGTAAAATAAATCCTAACCTAAGTTATAATTAAAACTAACACTACCCTATCAATAAAATAATTAAATAAACTACCTACAATTACCTACAATTAACCTAACACTACACTATCAATAAATTAATTAAACACAATTCCTACAAATAAATACAATTAAATAAACTATCTAAAGTACAAAAAATAAAAAAGAACTAAGTTACAGAAAATAAAAAAATATTTACAAACATAAGAAAAATATTACAACAATTTTAAACTAATTACACCTACTCTAAGCCCCCTAATAAAATAACAAAGCCCCCCAAAATAAAAAATTCCCTACCCTATTCTAAATTAAAAAAGTTACAAGCTCTTTTACCTTACCAGCCCTGAACAGGGCCCTTTGCGGGGCATGCCCCAAGAATTTCAGCTCTTTTGCCTGTAAAAAAAAACATACAATACCCCCCCCCAACATTACAACCCACCACCCACATACCCCTAATCTAACCCAAACCCCCTTAAAGAAACCTAACACTAAGCCCCTGAAGATCTTCCTACCTTGTCTTCACCATACCAGGTTCACCGATCCGTCCTGGCTCCAACATCTTCATCCAACCCAAGCGGGGGTTGGCGATCCATAATCCGGTCCAGAAGAGGCTCCAAAGTCTTCCTCCTATCCGGCAAGAAGAGGACATCCGGACCGGCAAACATCTTCTCCAAGCGGCATCTTCGATCTTCTTCCATCCGGAGCGAAGCGGCAGGATCCTGAAGACATCCAGCGCGGAACATCCATCCGGACCGACGACTGAACGACGAATGACTGTTCCTTTAAGGGACGTCATCCAAGATGGCGTCCCTCGAATTCCGATTGGCTGATAGGATTCTATCAGCCAATCGGAATTAAGGTAGGAATTTTCTGATTGGCTGATGGAATCAGCCAATCAGAATCTAGTTCAATCCGATTGGCCGATCCAATCAGCCAATCAGATTGAGCTCGCATTCTATTGGCTGATCGGAACAGCCAATAGAATGCGAGCTCAATCTGATTGGCTGATTGGATCAGCCAATCGGATTGAACTTGATTCTGATTGGCTGATTCCATCAGCCAATCAGAAAATTCCTACCTTAATTCCGATTGGCTGATAGAATCCTATCAGCCAATCGGAATTCGAGGGACGCCATCTTGGATGACGTCCCTTAAAGGAACAGTCATTCGTCGTTCAGTCGTCGGTCCGGATGGATGTTCCGCGCTGGATGTCTTCAGGATCCTGCCGCTTCGCTCCGGATGGAAGAAGATCGAAGATGCCGCTTGGAGAAGATGTTTGCCGGTCCGGATGTCCTCTTCTTGCCGGATAGGAGGAAGACTTTGGAGCCTCTTCTGGACCGGATTATGGATCGCCAACCCCCACTTGGGTTGGATGAAGATGTTGGAGCCAGGACGGATCGGTGAACCTGGTATGGTGAAGACAAGGTAGGAAGATCTTCAGGGGCTTAGTGTTAGGTTTCTTTAAGGGGGTTTGGGTTAGATTAGGGGTATGTGGGTGGTGGGTTGTAATGTTGGGGGGGGGTATTGTATGTTTTTTTTTACAGGCAAAAGAGCTGAAATTCTTGGGGCATGCCCCGCAAAGGGCCCTGTTCAGGGCTGGTAAGGTAAAAGAGCTTGTAACTTTTTTAATTTAGAATAGGGTAGGGAATTTTTTATTTTGGGGGGCTTTGTTATTTTATTAGGGGGCTTAGAGTAGGTGTAATTAGTTTAAAATTGTTGTAATATTTTTCTTATGTTTGTAAATATTTTTTTATTTTCTGTAACTTAGTTCTTTTTTATTTTTTGTACTTTAGATAGTTTATTTAATTGTATTTATTTGTAGGAATTGTGTTTAATTAATTTATTGATAGTGTAGTGTTAGGTTAATTGTAGGTAATTGTAGGTAGTTTATTTAATTATTTTATTGATAGGGTAGTGTTAGTTTTAATTATAACTTAGGTTAGGATTTATTTTACAGGTAAATTTGTTATTATTTTAACTAGGTAACTATTAAATAGTTCTTAACTATTTAATAGCTATTGTACCTGGTTAAAATAATTACAAAGTTGCCTGTAAAATAAATATTAATCCTAAAATAGCTATAACATAATTATAATTTATATTGTAGCTATATTAGGATTTATTTTACAGGTAAGTATTTAGCTTTAAATAGGAATAATTTATTTAATAAGAGTTAATTTATTTCGTTAGATTTAAATTATATTTAACTTAGGGGGGTGTTAGTGTTAGGGTTAGACTTAGCTTTAGGGGTTAATACATTTATTAGAATAGCGGTGAGCTCCGGTCGGCAGATTAGGGGTTAATAATTGAAGTTAGGTGTCGGCGATGTTAGGGAGGGCAGATTAGGGGTTAATACTATTTATGATAGGGTTAGTGAGGCGGGTTAGGGGTTAATAACTTTATTATAGTAGCGCTCAGGTCCGCTCGGCAGATTAGGGGTTAATAAGTGTAGGCAGGTGTCGGCGACGTTGAGGGGGACAGATTAGGGGTTAATAAATATAATATAGGGGTCGGCGGTGTTAGGGGTAGCAGATTAGGGGTACATAGGGATAACGTAGGTGGCGGCGCTTTGCGTTCGGAAGATTAGGGGTTAATTATTTTAAGTAGCTGGCGGCGACGTTGTGGGGGGCAGGTTAGGGGTTAATAAATGTAATACAGGGGTCGGCGGGGTTAGGGGCAGCAGATTAGGGGTACATAAGTATAACGTAGGTGGCGGTCGGCAGATTAGGGGTTAAAAATTTTAATCGAGTGGCGGCGATGTGGGGGGAGCTCGGTTTAGGGGTACATAGGTAGTTTATGGGTGTTAGTGTACTTTAGGGTACAGTAGTTAAGAGCTTTATGAACCGGCGTTAGCCAGAAAGCTCTTAACTCCTGCTATTTTCAGGCGGCTGGAATCTTGTCGTTAGAGCTCTAACGCTCACTTCAGAAACGACTCTAAATACCAGCGTTAGAAAGATCCCATTGAAAAGATAGGCTACGCAAATGGCGTAGGGGGATCTGCGGTATGGAAAAGTCGCGGCTGAAAAGTGAGCGTTAGACCCTTTAATCACTGACTCCAAATACCAGCGGGCGGCCAAAACCAGCGTTAGGAGCCTCTAACGCTGGTTTTGACGGCTACCGCCGAACTCCAAATCTAGGCCTTTGTATGGAAAGTTAAGCAGCCGTGATATACAAAAAAAATTCCCAGTACGAGGAATGAATATGCAAATTGTTAATTTACAGTAGATAAGGCTTTTAGAATATATAAACTCATTATACAAACTTACACCTAGATTTAGAGTTTTGCGGCCAAAGGGGTGCGTTAGCTACGCGTGTTTTTTTCCCCCCGCACCTTTTAAATAACGCTGGTATTTAGAGTTCTCAGAAGGGCTGCGTTAGGCTCCAAAAAGGGAGCGTAGAGCATAATTTACCGCCACTTCAACTCTCAATACCAGCGTTGCTTACGGTAGCAGCCAGCTTGAAAAACGTGCTCTTGCACGATATCCCCATAGGAAACAATGGGGCAGTTTGAGCTGAAAAAAAACCTAACACCTGCAAAAAAGCAGCGTTCAGCTCCTAACGCAGCCCCATTGTTTTCTATGGGGAAACAATTTCTAAGGCCCCAATTTATCAAAGGTCTTGCGGACCTGATCCGACACTGCGGATCAGGTCCGCAAGACCTCGCTAAATGCGGAGAGCAATACGCTCTCCGCATTTAACATTGCACCAGCACCCCCTGCTGACTCGCGGACAGCATGGAGGTGTCAATCAACCCGATCGTATTCGATCGGGTTGATTTCCAGCGATTCCTGTCCGCCTGCTCAGAGCAGGCGGACAGGGTTATGGAGCAGCGGTCTTTAGACCGCTGCTTCATAAATTGTGTTTCTGGCGAGTCTGAAGACTTGCCAGAAACACGGCCTTTCAAGCTCCATATGGAGCTTGATAAATGGGCCTGATATTCTGCACCTAACACCCTAACATGAACCCCGAGTCTAAACACCCCTAACCTTACACTTATTAACCCCTAATCTGCCGCCCCCGCTATCGCTGACCCCTGCATTTTATTATTAACCCCTAATCAGCCGCTCCATACACCGCTGCAACCTACATTATCCCTATGAACCCCTAATCTGCTGCCCCCTACGTCGCTGACACCTACATTATATTTATTAACCTCTAATCTGCCCCCCCCTGACGTCGCTGCTACCTTACCTACACTTATTAACCCCTAATCTTACGACCGGACCTCGCCGCCACTATAATAAATGTATTAACCCCTAAACCGCCTCACTCCCGCCTCGCAAACCCTATAATAAATTTTATTAACCCCTAATCTGCCCTCACTAACATCGCCGACACCTAACTTCAAGTATTACCCCTAATCTGCCGACCGGAACTCACCGCTACTATAATAAATGTATTAACCCCTAAAGCTAAGTCTAACCCTAACAACCCCCCTAAATTAAATATAATTTAAATCTAACGAAATAAATTATTTCTTATTAAATAAATTAATCCTATTTAAAGCTAAATACTTACCTGTAAAATAAACCCTAATATAGCTACAATATAACGAATAATTATATTGTAGCTATTTTAGGATTTATATTTATTTTACAGGCAACTTTGTATTTATTTTAAAGGATTACTTTCTGTTAGAATTTTGTAAGCTAAACAACTAACATATTAAAGTTAATAAACATTAATTAAAACCTACTGACCTATATTTTCTCCAAAACAAAGTTTCATAACGTTCTAAAAGTTATATCTTTTATTCGCCAATGATGTCACGTTATCCTGCCCACTATTTTCAGCACTGCATGTTCAAAATGCTTAAACCAATAACTTTGTGTTTAAAGCGCCATTTTGAAACCTAGGTATTGTAAACGGATTGGTACAGAGCAAAGGATACCCACTGAGTGGGTTTGGAAAACAATTACATTTGCAGACAAGATTTCTGATATACGGTAGAGATATGTTAATGAAATGCTATTGATAAAAAGCATATTTGGGGTAGTTAGTTAGTAACAGGCATAGAAAATATTTACTTACAGTGGCCCTTTAACTAGGTACAATAGCTATTAAATAGTTATTAACTATTTAATAGCTACCTAGTTAAAATAATTACAAAATTACCTGTAAAATAAATCCCAACCTAAGTTACAATTAAACCTAACACTACACTATCAATAAATTAATTAAGTAAACTACCTACAATTACCTACAATTAAATCAACTAAACTAAATTACAAAAAAACAAACACTAAATTACAAAAACAAACACTAAATTACAAAAAATAAAAAAAAAGATTATAAGAATTTTAAACTAATTACACCTACTCTAAGCCCCCTAAAAAATAACAAAGCCCCCCAAAATAAAAAAAATGCCCTACCCTATTCTAAAATAAAAAGTTAACAGCTCTATTACCTTACCAGCCCTTAAAAGGGCCTTTTGCGGGGCATGCCCCAAAGAAAACAGCTCTTTTGCCTGAAAAAAAAACCATACAATACCCCCCCTCAACATTACAACCCACCACCCACATACCCCTAATCTAACCCACCCAAACCCCCCTTAAAAAACCTAACACTAAGCCCCTGAAGATCTCCCTACCTTGTATTCACCCAGCCGGGTATCACCGATCCGTCCAGAAGAGGGTCCGAAGTCTTCATCCTATCCGGCAAGAAGAGGTCCTCCAGAGGGTCCGAAGTCTTCATCCTATCCGGCAAGAAGAGGTCCTCCAGAGGGTCCAAAGTTTTCATCCAGACGGCATCTTCTATCTTCTTCCATCCGGAGCGGAGCGGGTCCATCTTGAAGCAGCCGACGCGGAGCCATCCTTCCTCACCGACGGACTAACGACGAATGAAGGTTCCTTTAAATGACGTCATCCAAGAAGGCGTCCCTCGAATTCCGATTGGCTGATAGGATTCTATCAGCCAATCGGAATTAAGGTAGGAAAAATCTGATTGGCTGATTGAATCAGCCAATCAGATTCAAGTTCAATCCGATTGGCTGATTGGATTAGGAGCCTTTAACGCTGGTTTTGACGACTAACGCAAAACTCTAAATCTAGGCGTTAGGTAGTTTGATCAGCTTGCTGGTCAACTTGCTTACCAAGTTGTGGTAATACAGGCTGAACAGACCTGCATGAGACACCAACTGGAGTCAAACTGCCCCTTAGTGGGTTAAAGGGGGCTAAATTTGCTGCTCAACCCTTCCTTCATGGAGAAACCGATGACATTCTCACTAGATCTGCATACCAAGTCTGGTGTGGCCATGCTGGAGCTAGCAGGATTCCTGAAATTCTCTCTTGTTTGATTCAACCTATGATTCGAGAAAACATAATTTATGCTTACCTGATAAATTTATTTCTCTTGTGATGTATCGAGTCCAAGGATTCATCCTTACTTGTGGTATATTCTCCTTCCCTACAGAAAGTGGCAAAGAGAGCACCCACAGCAGAGCTGTCTATATAGCTCCTCCCTTAGCTCCACCCCTCAGTCATTTGACCGAAGGCTAGGAAGAAAAAGGAGAAACTATAGGGTGCAGTGGTGACTGAAAGTTTTAAAATAAAAATATATATGCCTGTCTTAAAAAACAGGGCGGGCCGTGGACTCGATACATCACAAGAGAAATAAATTTATCAGGTAAGCATAAATTATGTTTTCTCTTGTAAGATGTATCGAGTCCACGGATTCATCCTTACTTGTGGGATACCAATACCAAAGCTTTAGGACACGGATGAAGGGAGGGACAAGACAGGGACCTTAAACGGAAGGCACCACTGCTTGTAGAACCTTTCTCCCAAAAATAGCCTCCGAAGAAGCAAAAGTATCAAATTTGTAAAATTTGGAAAAAAGTATGAAGCGAAGACCAAGTCGCCGCCTTACAAATCTGTTCAACAGAAGCCTCATTTTTAAAAGCCCATGTGGAAGCCACAGCTCTAGTAGAATGAGCAGTAATTCTTTCAGGAGGCTGCTGTCCAGCAGTCTCATAGGCCAAATGGATGATGCTTTTCAGCCAAAAGGAAAGAGAGGTAGCCGTAGCCCTTTGACCTCTCCGTTTACCAGAATAAACAACAAACAATGAAGATGTTTGACGGAAATCTTTAGTTGCTTGTAAGTAGAACTTTAAAGCATGAACCACATCAAGATTGTGTAACAGACGTTCCTTCTTTGATGAAGGATTAGAAAACAGAGAAGGAACAACAATCTCTTGATTGATATTCTTATTAGAAACAACCTTAGGAAGAAACCCAGGTTTGGTACGCAAAACCACCTTATCTGCATGGAAAACAAGGTAAGGGGAATTACATTGTAAAGCAGATATCTCAGAAACTCTTCGAGCTGAAGAGATAGCTACTAAAAACAAAACTTTCCAAGATAGAAGCTTAATATCTATGGAATGCATAGGTTCAAAAGGAACCCCTTGAAGAACTTTAAGGACTAAGTTTAGGCTCCATGGCGGAGCAACAGGCTTAAATACTGGCTTAATTCTGACCAAAGCCTGACTAAATGCTTGAACGTCTGGGACATCTGCCAGACGTTTGTGTAGTAGAATAAACAAAGCAGATAGTTGCCCTTTTAGGGAACTAGCTGATAATCCCTTCTCCAAACCTTCTTGGAGAAAAGACAATATTCTAGGAATCCTAATCTTACTCCACGATTAACCTTTGGATTCACACCAATAAAGATATTTGCGCCAAATCTTATGATAGATCTTCCTGGTGACAGGCTTTCTAGCCTGAATCAGGGTATCAATGACCGACTCAGAGAAACCACGCTTTGATAGAAACAGGCGTTCAATCTCCAAGCAGTCAGACTCAGAGAAATTAGATTTGGATGCATGAACGGACTTTAGATTAGAATGTCCCGCCTCATTGGTAGAGTCCACGGTGGAACCAAGGACATGTCCACTAGGTCTGCATACCAAGTCCTGCGTGGCCACGCAGGTGCTATCAGAATCACCGAAGCTCTCTCCTGCTTGATTCTGGCAACCAGACGTGGGAGGAGAGGAAACGGTGGAAATACATAGGCCAGATTGAAGGACCAAGGCACTGCTAAAGCATCTATCAGTACCACCTTGGGATCCCGGGACCTGGACCCGTAACAAGGAAGTTTGGCATTCTGATGGGACGCCATCAGATCCAATTCTGGTGTGCCCCATAGCTGAATCAGCTGGGCAAATACCTCCGGATGGAGTTCCCACTACCCCGGATGAAAAGTCTGACGACTTAGGAAATCCGCCTCCCAGTTCTCTACTCCTGGGATGTGGATTGCTGAGAGATGG
>NC_069503.1:1150799031-1150826531 GCF_027579735.1 Bombina bombina | reverse complement strand
CATCGGCGTGTGACGTTTGTGAGGCGGGTTCAGATGACACGTGATCTTCCACTTGATACATGAGAATTATTTCCTTTGATGTTTCCAGACTTACTCAGCCTATGGACATGGGATCTATTTTGCAGGTCCTCACACTGATTAAGCGGCTCCAAACACAGTCAACGCATTTCACCCTTAATAGCGGCTTTTTCATAGGGAATTCAGGTAACAGTAAGTTTGCTTATAAACGTCAGACTTCAGTTATTGGACCCTATCTAAATATATTTTTATTTGTACATATTTTAAGAGTGTACTACACAACATTTTATTGTATTGTATTAATTTATTTTTGTATTATTAATGCAAACTGATTCATTTTCAGTTATAAGTTCTGTTTTGCACCTATATACCAATCTTTCTACTCATTTTTAATCCAATAGACTCTGTAACTTTGGTGGCGGGGGCCACTAAGAATACTTTGTCAGGTAACTCAGGCAGCATCACAGATCTTATTAGTATTTATTAACAATCTAGAGAAAACCTCACACTATCCTCAAAACGCTGTTATTCACATTTATATATATATGGTTTTGTATTGGGTGCCTGCTATTAAGCTTATAGTTCAAGCACAGCAAATTTTAGCATTAAACTAATAAAACCATCATTGTATCTGACCTATATTTGCTATCAATTACTTGGAAACCTCCTAGACATATGGGGTATTCCTAAAACAATCTGACCTTAACCCCTTAACGACCGAGGACATGCAGGGTACGTCCTCAAAAAAAAACTCAGTTAAAAGGGACAGTCTAGTATAAATTAAACTTTCATTATTCAGATAGGACTTTTAATTTTAATCGACTTTCCAATTTACTTTTATCATCAAATTTGCTTTTTTCTCTTGGTATTCTTAGTTTAAACTAAACATAGGTAGGCTCATATGCTCATTTCTAAGCCTTTGAGGGCTGCCTCTTATCACATGCTTTTTAAATCTCTTTTCAACACAAAGAGACAGAAAGTACACGTGGGCTATATAGATAACACTGTGTTCAGGCACAGAAAGTTATTTAAGATCTAGCACAATACAATGCTAAATTTAAGACAAGAGATAATAAACAGTCACAGTCATGTGATCAGGGGGCTGGAAGAAGGTTCCTAGATACAAGGTAATCACAGAGGTAAAAAGTATATTATTATAACTGTGTTGGTTATGCAAAACTGGGGAATGAGTAATAAAGGGATTATCTATCTTTTAAAACAATAACTATTCTATGGTTGACTGTCCCTTTAACGACCAAGGACATCGATATTGAGGCATCCTGCAATAACATTTTTTAGCCACCCGGTGCAGAGAGAGCCACCTATTTGGATTAAACTTTTGGATGACCCTTACAGACTGTCCCTGTTTTCAGATAAGACACTACAAAGTTGGGACCGTTATAAGTCACATATATTGCATTTAATGGTACTAATAGATAGTTAATTTTCCAATGGTGACACGGTCACTACACATAAGTGGATTTTTACCATCAATATTACTATAAGGTTATCTTCTGCCCCCTAGGGTTGAGACGAGTTATTGTCATCAACAGATTAGGTTCACTAGACAAACAAGCACATCTGACAGAGATTCTGACCCAATTACAGTACATAAGCAGATAAACACAGGCTGCTAAACTCCCACATTTACTAAAGATTCACAATATTCTCCAACTGCCCTAGCTTGGAGACAACTCAGCAATAGGAAAAAAGCTGCATTCCCAGGTAAGATAAATACTTGAAGGAATTTATTCAGCAATGAACGCTGGCAGACTCAGAGGTCCAGATCAGCTTGTTATATCCTAGGTATGTATTCAGCCCTGTGTGTTTATCAGGCAATCAAGGGGTTAAATGACTGTTGTATGTGTGTTACACAGCAATGATTTAACCTCTTGAGTGTGTATGTCTATGATATATAAGGGGTAAAGTCACAGAGTCTCTAATGATCAGGAGTTACAATTTTAAATAAATATTGTGTGTACTTGTTCACACATCACAAAATTGAAAAATGCTGGATGCTAAATATTCGGCCAAACATCTACATTCTTACATTCTGAACACATCAAGCCCTGGTTAGAGGCTTAAGATGTGCGTGACAACAGCCCTAGTAACAATGAACAGGGCAAATACAACCTAGCACAGCAATTGCAAGCAGTTGTGATGGTCTGTGTGGTGACCCCATAGCACTCCAGCATTAGGGTAACCAGAGAATCAGATCTTCATTGGGAATGGGAAAAAGCTTGAATAAGTCCCACCTCCTCCTTCAGTTCTGTCCAGCATTTACTAAATGAATGTTACAATCCATTGGGAATATCAGATAAAGCAGGTGAGACACATTCACAGAGTGGCAGCATATTTCCCAGAGTAATGCCATTTATCAGACACCATTCTCTGTGTGTGGCTAATCTATGTCCCCAGACCTCATATACTTTACATAAAGGAGTTGGTACCTGAAAAGGAAGCAGCGTTACTGTGTGTATAATAACAAATAAGCAAACACTAGACCAGAGTGCACAGTATGCAGTGTGTGTAAGGAGAAGCTTACCTTCTGCAACGCCTCCTGTTGCTCCAGCGTAAGAGGAGGAAGGCCCAGCTTTGCAGCCGTGCTCTGTCCATTTTCCAGTTTGATGGCATCAACGCCCTGCAAAGAGAACATAAAATATGTTTACCCCAATGCGGCAAGAAACTGTTACATGTACAGTTCGTCCCCTCGCAAACCCTCTTTATCCTACAGATTACCCAGTTGGTGACATATACACAGTACATTTTATCAGCCAACCTGACAACTGGAAGCCAGCAACAGATTTCATCTGTAGCCAAGAAACAACCACTTATTTTATATTATATATAATATAAAAACATGGGATACAAACCTAACTTACCTACCCATAGCATACATAAATACAGCCATGCTCTGCACTATGTATAATAATCCTCCTGATCAGCCCCTCGCCACTCTTAATCCATCTCATCAGCTCCTCGCTCCACACAACTTGCCTCATGATCAACCCCTCGCCACTTGTAGCCTGTCTCCTGATCAGCCCTCATAATCCTTCTCCCGATTAGCACTTCACCACTCATAATCAGTCTCTTGTTCAGCCACTCACAATCCATCTCCAGATCAGCTCCTCGCCACTCATAATCCATCTCCTGATCAGCTCCTCGCCACTCAGCCCTCATAATCCATCTCCTGATCAGCCCTCATAATCCATCTCCTAAACAGCCCCTTGCAACTGATAATCAGTCTCCTGATCAGCTCCTTGCCACTCAGCCCTCATAATCCATCTCCTAAACAGCCCCTTGCAACTGATAATCAGTCTCCTGATCAGCTCCTTGCCACTCAGCCCTCATAATCCATCTCCTAAACAGCCCCTTGACACTGATAATGCGTCTCCTGATCAGCCCCTTGACGCTTGTAAACAGTCTCCTTATCAGATCCTCAAAATGAACCTATTTATCAGTCCCATGACACTCTTAATCCATCTTTCAATGGTGAAACTCCCCAACACTATCACTTGCCTTATGAGGAGGACCCAATCCAGACTTGTTCCTCCAGAAGACAAGGCGAAATCACTAATTTATTAACAAAATATCCACTGTTTAGCAGTATTGTATGAACCCTACTGAGGCTAATTAGACAGACATGTAGCAGAGTAAGGTCTGTGCCTTGCCAGCCCCCCTCTGTACCTAGCCCCTTGTTATCCGGCAAAGCCCTCTCTCCCTGTACCCAGCGCCTTATTATCCAGCAAGGCCCTCTCCCCCTGTACCCAGCCCCTTATTATCCAGCAAGGCCCTTTCCCACTGTACCCAGCCCCTTATTAACCAGCAAGGCCCTCTCCCCCTGTGCCCAGCCCCTTATTATCCAGCAAGGCCCTCTCCCCCTGTGCCCAGCCCCTTATTATCCAGCAAGGCCCTCTACCCCTGTACCCAGCAAGGCCCCCTCCCCCTGTACCCAGCCTCTTGTTATCCAGCAAGGCCCTCTCCCCCTGTACCCAGCAAGGCCCCCTCTTATCCAGCAAGGCCCTCTCCCCCTGTACCCAACAAGACCCCCTTCCCCCAATACCCAGACCCTTGTTATCCAGCAAGGCCCCCTTCCCCATGTACCCAGACCCTTGTTATCCTGCAAGGCCTCCCCTCCCCGTACCCAGCCCCTTATCCAGCAAGGCCCCCTCCCCTGTACCCAACCCCTTGTTATCCAGCAAGGCCCCCTCCCCCTGTACCCAGCCTCTTGGTATCCAGCAAGTCCCCCTCCCACTGTACCCAGCCTCTTGGTATCCAGCAAGGCCCCCTCCCCCTGTACCCAGCCTCTTGGTATCCAGCAAGGCCCCCTCCCCCTGTACCCAGCCTCTTGTTATCCAGCAAGGCCCCCTCCCCTGTACCCAGCCTCTTGTTAACCAGCAAGACCCCCTCCCCTGTACCCAGCCTCTTGTTATCCACCAAGGTCCTCTCCCCCTGTACCCAGCCTCTTGTTATCCAGCAAGACCCCCTCCCCTGTACCCAGCCTCTTGGTATCCAGCAAGGCCCTCTCCCCCTGTAACCAGCCTCTTGTTATCCAGCAAGACCCCCTCCCCTGTACCCAGCCTCTTGTTATCCAGCAAGGTCCTCTCCCCTGTACCCAGCAAGGCCCCCTCCCCTGTACCCAGCCTCTTGTTATCCAGCAAGGCCCCCTCTCTCTGTACCCCCAGTACCCTGGCAGTCTCTCTCTGTACCCCCAGTACCCTGGCAGTCTCTCTCTGTACCCCCAGTACCCTGGCAGTCTCTCTCTGTACCCCCAGTACCCTGGCAGTCTCTCTCTGTACCCCCAGTACCCTGGCAGTCTCTCTCTCTGTACCCCCAGTACCTCATTACCCTGTCAGTCTCTCTCTCTGTACCCCCAGTACCTCATTACCCTGTCAGTCTCTCTCTCTGTACCCCCAGTACCTCATTACCCTGTCAGTCTCTCTCTGTACCCCCAGTACCTCATTACCCTATCAGTCTCTCTCTGTACCCCCAGTACCTCATTACCCTGTCAGTCTCTCTCTCTGTACCCCCAGTACCTCATTACCCTGTCAGTCTCTCTCTCTGTACCCCCCAGTACCTCATTACCCTGTCAGTCTCTCTCTGTACCCCCAGTACCTCATTACCCTGTCAGTCTCTCTCTCTGTACCCCCAGTACCTCATTACCCTGTCAGTCTCTCTCTCTGTACCCCCAGTACCTCATTACCCTGTCAGTCTCTCTCTGTACCCCCAGTACCTCATTACCCCGTCAGTCTCTCTCTGTACCCCCAGTACCTCATTACCCCGTCAGTCTCTCTCTGTACCCCCAGTAAATCATTCCCCTATCAGTCTCTCTCTGTACCCCCCAGTACCTCATTACCCTATCAGTCTCTCTCTGTACCCCCAGTACCTCATTACCCTGTCAGTCTCTCTCTGTACCCCCAGTACCTCATTACCCTGTCAGTCTCTCTCTGTACCCCCAGTACCGCATTACCCTGTCAGTCTCTCTCTCTGTACCCCCAGTACCTCATTACCCTGTCAGTCTCTCTCTCTGTACCCCCAGTACCTCATTACCCTGTCAGTCTCTCTCTCTGTACCCCCAGTACCTCATTACCCCGTCAGTCTCTCTCTGTACCCCCAGTACCTCATTACCCTGTCAGTCTCTCTCTCTGTACCCCAGTACCTCATTACCCTGTCAGTCTCTCTCTGTACCCCCAGTACCCTCATTACCCTGTCAGTCTCTCTCTCTGTACCCCCCAGTACCTCATTACCCTGTCAGTCTCTCTCTCTGTACCCCCAGTACCTCATTACCCCCGTCAGTCTCTCTCTGTACCCCCAGTACCTCATTACCCCTGTCAGTCTCTCTCTGTACCCCCAGTACCTCATTACCCTGTCAGTCTCTCTCTGTACCCCCAGTACCTCATTACCCTGTCAGTCTCTCTCTGTACCCCCCAGTACCTCATTACCCTGTCAGTCTCTCTCTGTACCCCCAGTACCTCATTACCCTGTCAGTCTCTCTCTCTGTACCCCCAGTACCTCATTACCCCTGTCAGTCTCTCTCTGTACCCCAGTACCCTCATTACCCTGTCAGTCTCTCTCTGTACCCCCAGTACCTCATTACCTGTCAGTCTCTCTCTCTGTACCCCAGTACCTCATTACCCTGTCAGTCTCTCTCTGTACCCCCAGTACCTCATTACCCTGTCAGTCTCTCTCTGTACCCCAGTACCTCATTACCCTCGTCAGTCTCTCTCTCTGTACCCCCCAGTACCTCATTACCCTGTCAGTCTCTCTCTGTACCCCAGTACCTCAATTACCCTGTCAGTCTCTCTCTCTGTACCCCCAGTACCTCATTACCCTGTCAGTCTCTCTCTCTGTACCCCCAGTACCACATTACCCTGTCAGTCTCTCTCTGTACCCCCAGTACCTCATTACCCTGTCAGTCTCTCTCTCTGTACCCCCAGTACCTCATTACCCTGTCAGTCTCTCTCTGTACCCCCAGTACCTCATTACCCTGTCAGTCTCTCTCTGTACCCCCAGTACCTCATTACCTCGTCAGTCTCTCTCTCTGTACCCCCAGTACCTCATTACCCTGTCAGTCTCTCTCTGTACCCCAGTACCTCATTACCCTGTCAGTCTCTCTCTCTGTACCCCCAGTACCTCATTACCCTGTCAGTCTCTCTCTCTGTACCCCCAGTACCACATTACCCTGTCAGTCTCTCTCTCTGTACCCCCAGTACCATATTACCCTGTCAGTCTCTCTCTGTACCCCCAGTACCTCATTACCCTGTCAGTCTCTCTCTGTACCCCCAGTACCTCATTACCCTGTCAGTCTCTCTCTGTACCCCCAGTACCTCATTACCACGTCAGTCTCTCTCTGTACCCCCAGTACCTCATTACCCTATCAGTCTCTCTCTCTGTACCCCCAGTACCATCATTAACCCTATCAGTCTCTCTCTGTACCCCCAGTACCTCATTACCCTGTCAGTCTCTCTCTGTACCCCCAGTACCTCATTACCCTGTCAGTCTCTCTCTGTACCCCCAGTACCTCATTACCCTGTCAGTCTCTCTCTGTACCCCCAGTACCTCATTACCCTGTCAGTCTCTCTCTGTACCCCCAGTACCTCATTACCCCGTCAGTCTCTCTCTGTACCCCCAGTACCTCATTACCCTATCAGTCTCTCTCTCTGTACCCCCAGTACCTCATTACCCTATCAGTCTCTCTCTCTGTACCCCAGTACCTCATTACCCTGTCAGTCTCTCTCTCTGTACCCCCAGTACCTCATTACCCTGTCAGTCTCTCTCTCTGTACCCCCAGTACCTCATTACCCTGTCAGTCTCTCTCTGTACCCCCAGTACCTCATTACCCTGTCAGTCTCTCTCTGTACCCCCAGTACCTCATTACCCTGTCAGTCTCTCTCTCTGTACCCCCAGTACCTCATTACCCTGTCAGTCTCTCTCTGTACCCCCAGTACCTCATTACCCTGTCAGTCTCTCTCTGTACCCCCAGTACCTCATTACCCTGTCAGTCTCTCTCTCTGAACCCCCAGTACCTCATTACCCTGTCAGTCTCTCTCTGTACCCCCAGTACCTCATTACACTGTCAGTCTCTCTCTGTACCCCCAGTACCTCATTACCCTGTCAGTCTCTCTCTGTACCCCCAGTACCTCATTACCCTGTCAGTCTCTCTCTGTACCCCCAGTACCTCATTACCCTGTCAGTCTCTCTCTGTACCCCCAGTACCTCATTACCCTATCAGTCTCTCTCTGTACCCCCAGTACCTCATTACCCTGTCAGTCTCTCTCTGTACCCCCAGTACCTCATTACCCTGTCAGTCTCTCTCTGTACCCCCAGTACCTCATTACCCTGTCAGTCTCTCTCTCTGTACCCCCCAGTACCTCATTACCCTGTCAGTCTCTCTCTCTGTACCCCCAGTACCTCATTACCCTGTCAGTCTCTCTCTCTGTACCCCCAGTACCTCATTACCCCGTCAGTCTCTCTCTGTACCCCCAGTACCTCATTACCCTGTCAGTCTCTCTCTCTGTACCCCCAGTACCTCATTACCCTATCAGTCTCTCTCTCTGTACCCCCAGTACCTCATTACCCTGTCAGTCTCTCTCTCTGTACCCCCAGTACCTCATTACCCTGTCAGTCTCTCTCTGTACCCCCAGTACCTCATTACCCTGTCAGTCTCTCTCTGTACCCCCAGTACCTCATTACCCTGTCAGTCTCTCTCTCTGTACCCCCAGTACCTCATTACCCTGTCAGTCTCTCTCTGTACCCCCAGTACCTCATTACCCTGTCAGTCTCTCTCTGTACCCCCAGTACCTCATTACCCTGTCAGTCTCTCTCTGTACCCCCAGTACCTCATTACCCCGTCAGTCTCTCTCTGTACCCCCAGTACCTCATTACCCTGTCAGTCTCTCTCTCTGTACCCCCAGTACCTCATTACCCCGTCAGTCTCTCTCTGTACCCCCAGTACCTCATTACCCTGTCAGTCACTCTCTGTACCCCCAGTACCTCATTACCCTGTCAGTCTCTCTCTGTACCCCCAGTACCTCATTACCCTGTCAGTCTCTCTCTCTGTACCCCCAGTACCTCATTACCCTGTCAGTCTCTCTCTGTACCCCCAGTACCTCATTACCCTGTCAGTCTCTCTCTGTACCCCCAGTACCTCATTACCCTGTCAGTCTCTCTCTGTACCCCCAGTACCTCATTACCCCGTCAGTCTCTCTCTGTACCCCCAGTACCTCATTACCCTGTCAGTCTCTCTCTGTACCCCCCAGTACCTCATTACCCTGTCAGTCTCTCTCTGTACCCCCAGTACCTCATTACCCTGTCAGTCTCTCTCTCTGTACCCCCAGTACCTCATTACCCTGTCAGTCTCTCTCTGTACCCCCAGTACCTCATTACCCTGTCAGTCTCTCTCTGTACCCCCAGTACCTCATTACCCTGTCAGTCTCTCTCTGTACCCCCAGTACCTCATTACCCTGTCAGTCTCTCTCTGTACCCCCAGTACCTCATTACCCTGTCAGTCTCTCCCTGTACCCCAGTACCTCATTACCCTGTCAGTCTCTCTCTCTGTACCCCCAGTACCTCATTACCCTGTCAGTCTCTCTCTCTGTACCCCAGTACCTCATTACCCTGTCAGTCTCTCCCTGTACCCCCAGTACCTCATTACCCTGTCAGTCTCTCTCTGTACCCCCAGTACCTCATTACCCTGTCAGTCTCTCTCTGTACCCCCAGTACCTCATTACCCTGTCAGTCTCTCTCTGTACCCCCAGTACCTCATTACCCTGTCAGTCTCTCTCTGTACCCCCAGTACCTCATTACCCTGTCAGTCTCTCCCTGTACCCCCAGTACCTCATTACCCTGTCAGTCTCTCTCTGTACCCCCAGTACCTCATTACCCCGTCAGTCTCTCTCTGTACCCCCAGTAAATCATTCCCCTTTCATGCCCCAGAGCCCGCACAGTTAGTTATGAGTTACACATGCTGCCGGGTGTGCAGAGAGGAACATGGTTTGTCCAGTAGCACTAGTCGTGCTATGCAGAGGCACAATACATATTGCTCCCTGTGTATACCCTGCAGTTGTGTAACATATGAATGTCCAGGGTTAACATGGCTGAGGTGATAACTCTAGCTCCTCTTTGCTCGCCAGGCACACACCACCTATTATCTGCATGACACCGGGTCACATGAACACGCACACAATATCTATTCCCTGCACTGCACCAGGTCTCACGTGCGCTATCCGCATATCTCACTCACCAACATCACCGAAGTCGCCATCCTCTCTCCAGCTCTCAGTCAGCAACTAACTCTCGCGAGACTCCACACCAGACACAAACACAAATATCGCGAGACTTCAATGCATAACAAATACAAATTTTGCGAGAGTCCCCTGCACACCAGACAAAAAACACAAATATCGCGGGACTTCGCTGCACACCAAACATAAACACAAATGTCGCGAGACTCCCAATCTCCCATGTATGTTGTACACCATATACAAGTATCGCGAGATCTCCGTACAAACGAAGCTTACCTACCCTAAAGTAGTGTGAAATGTGAATGCTTTCGAGAAAAAAATCAGTACGGGCTTTTGTTTGTTGCAGCTAAAATCGGCTGTAGCCAGCGAGCACTGTGACCCTAGGGATGAAGACTGCATATAGAAGGCTCATATTGGCACTTTGTCTGTGTATACAAGAGTCAGGGTGGCACTAGTATGTGTATACAAGAGTCAGGGTGGCACTAGTATGTGTATACAAGAGTCAGGGTGGCACTACCTAGTATGTGTATACAAGAGTCAGGGTGGCACTAGTATGTGTATACAAGAGTCAGGGTGGCACTAGTATGTGTATACAAGAGTCAGGGTGGCACTACCTAGTATGTGTATACAAGAGTCAGGGTGGCACTAGTATGTGTATACAAGAGTCAGGGTGGCAATAGTATGTGTATACAAGAGTCACAGTGGCACCACCTAGTATGTGTATACAAGAGTCAGGGTGGCACTAGTATGTGTATACAAGAGTCAGGGTGGCAATAGTATGGCTATACAAGAGTCACAGTGGCACCACCTAGTATGTGTATACAACAGTCAGGGTGGCACTAGTATGTGTATACAAGAGTCACAGTGGCACCACCTAGTATGGGTATACAAGAGTCAGGGTGGCACTAGTATGTGTATACAAGAGTCAGGGTGGCACTAGTATGTGTATACAAGAGTCAGGGTGGCACCACCTAGTATGGGTATACAAGAGTCAGGGTGGCACTAGTATGTGTATACAAGAGTCACAGTGGCACCACCTAGTATGGGTATACAAGAGTCAGGGTGGCACTAGTATGTGTATACAAGAGTCAGGGTGGCACTAGTATGTGTATACAAGAGTCACAGTGGCACCACCTAGTATGGGTATACAAGAGTCAGGGTGGCACTAGTATGTGTATACAAGAGTCACAGTGGCACCACCTAGTATGTGTATACAACAGTCAGGGTGGCACTAGTATGTGTATACAAGAGTCACAGTGGCACCACCTAGTATGGGTATACAAGAGTCAGGGTGGCACTAGTATGTGTATACAAGAGTCAGGGTGGCACTAGTATGTGTATACAAGAGTCAGGGTGGCACTAGTATGTGTATACAAGAGTCAGGGCGGCACTAGTCTGTGTATACAAGAGTCAGGGCGGCACTAGTATGTGTATACAAGAGTCAGGGCGGCAATAGTATGTGTATACAAGAGTCAGGGTGGCACTAGTATGTGTATACAAGAGTCAGGGTGGCACTAGTATGGCTATACAAGAGTCACAGTGGCACTACCTAGTATGTGTATACAAGAGTCACAGTGGCACTACCTAGTATGTGTATACAAGAGTCAGGGTGGCATTAGTATGTGTATACAAGAGTCACAGTGGCACCACCTAGTATGTGTATACAAGAGTCACAGTGGCACCACCTAGTATGTGTATACAAGAGTCAGGGTGGCACTAGTATGGGTATACAAGAGTCACAGTGGCACCACCTAGTATGTGTATACAAGAGTCAGGGTGGCACTAGTATGTGTATACAAGAGTCAGGGTGGCAATAGTATGGCTATACAAGAGTCACAGTGGCACTACCTAGTATGTGTATACAAGAGTCAGGGCGGCAATAGTATGGGTATACAAGAGTCACAGTGGCACCACCTAGTATGTGTATACAAGAGTCAGGGTGGCACTAGTATGTGTATACAAGAGTCAGGGTGGCACTAGTATGGCTATACAAGAGTCAGGGTGGCACTAGTATGTGTATACAAGAGTCAGGGTGGCACTAGTATGGCTATACAAGAGTCACAGTGGCACCACCTAGTATGTGTATACAAGAGTCAGGGTGGCACTAGTATGGCTATACAAGAGTCACAGTGGCACCACCTAGTATGTGTATACAAGAGTCAGGGTGGCACTAGTATGGCTATACAAGAGTCACAGTGGCACCACCTAGTATGTGTATACAAGAGTCAGGGCGGCAATAGTATGTGTATACAAGAGTCAGGGTGGCACTAGTATGTGTATACAAGAGTCAGGGTGGCACTAGTATGGCTATACAAGAGTCAGGGTGGCACTAGTATGTGTATACAAGAGTCAGGGTGGCACTAGTATGGCTATACAAGAGTCACAGTGGCACCACCTAGTATGTGTATACAAGAGTCAGGGTGGCACTAGTATGGCTATACAAGAGTCACAGTGGCACCACCTAGTATGTGTATACAAGAGTCAGGGTGGCACTAGTATGGCTATACAAGAGTCACAGTGGCACCACCTAGTATGTGTATACAAGAGTCAGGGCGGCACTAGTATGTGTATACAAGAGTCAGGGGTGGCACTAGTATGTGTATACAAGAGTCAGGGTGGCACTAGTATGGCTATACAAGAGTCAGGGTGGCACTAGTATGTGTATACAAGAGTCAGGGTGGCACTAGTATGGCTATACAAGAGTCACAGTGGCACCACCTAGTATGTGTATACAAGAGTCAGGGCAGCAATAGTATGGGTATACAAGAGTCAGGGCGGCACTAGTATGTGTATACAAGAGTCAGGGTGGCACTAGTATGTGTATACAAGAGTCAGGGTGGCACTAGTATGTGTATACAAGAGTCACAGTGGCACCACCTAGTATGGGTATACAAGAGTCAGGGCGGCACTAGTATGTGTATACAAGAGTCAGGGTGGCACTAGTATGTGTATACAAGAGTCAGGGCGGCACTAGTATGTGTATACAAGAGTCAGGGTGGCACTAGTATGTGTATACAAGAGTCAGGGTGGCACTAGTATGGCTATACAAGAGTCACAGTGGCACCACTTAGTATGTGTATACAAGAGTCAGGGTGCACTAGTATGGCTATACAAGAGTCACAGTGGGCACCCACCTAGTATGTGTATACAAGAGTCAGGGCGGCACTAGTATGGCTATACAAGAGTCAGGGTGGCACTAGTATGTGTATACAAGAGTCAGGGTGGCACTAGTATGTGTATACAAGAGTCAGGGTGGCACTAGTATGGCTATACAAGAGTCACAGTGGCACCACCTAGTATGTGTATACAAGAGTCAGTGCGGGCACTAGTATGTGTATACAAGAGTCACAGTGGCACCACCTAGTATGTGTATACAAGAGTCAGGGTGGCACTAGTATGGCTATACAAGAGTCAGGGTGGCACTAGTATGGCTATACAAGAGTCACAGTGGCACCACCTAGTATGTGTATACAAGAGTCAGGGCGGCAATAGTATGGGTATACAAGAGTCACAGTGGCACCACCTAGTATGTGTATACAAGAGTCAGGGTGGCACTAGTATGGCTATACAAGAGTCAGGGTGGCACTAGTATGGCTATGCAAGAGTCACAGTGGCACCACCTAGTATGTGTATACAAGAGTCAGGGTGGCATTAGTATGGCTATACAAGAGTCTCAGTGGCACCACCTAGTATGTGTATACAAGAGTCAGGGTGGCACTAGTATGGCTATACAAGAGTCAGGGTGGCACTAGTATGTGTATACAAGAGTCAGGGTGGCACTAGTATGGCTATACAAGAGTCACAGTGGCACCACCTAGTATGTGTATACAAGAGTCAGGGCGGCAATAGTATGGGTATACAAGAGTCAGGGCGGCACTAGTATGTGTATACAAGAGTCAGGGTGGCACTAGTATGTGTATACAAGAGTCAGGGTGGCACTAGTATGTGTATACAAGAGTCACAGTGGCACCACCTAGTATGGGTATACAAGAGTCAGGGCGGCACTAGTATGTGTATACAGGAGTCAGGGTGGCACTAGTATGTGTATACAAGAGTCAGGGCGGCACTAGTATGTGTATACAAGAGTCAGGGTGGCACTAGTATGTGTATACAAGAGTCAGGGTGGCACTAGTATGGCTATACAAGAGTCACAGTGGCACCACTTAGTATGTGTATACAAGAGTCAGGGTGGCACTAGTATGGCTATACAAGAGTCACAGTGGCACCACCTAGTATGTGTATACAAGAGATCAGGGTTGGCACTAGTATGGCCTATACAAGAGTCAGGGAGGCACTAGTATGTGTATACAAGTAGTCAGGGAGGCACTATATGCTAAGTACAAGAGTCACCAGTGGCACCACCGTAGTATGTGTATACAAGAGTCAGGGCGGCAATAGTATGGGTATACAGAGTCAGGGCGGCACTAGTAGGTGTATACAAGAGTCAGGGTGGCACTAGTATGTGTATACAAGAGGTCAGGGTGGGCACTAGTATGTGTATACAAGAGTCACAGTGGCACCACCTAGTATGGGCTATACAAGAGTCAGGGCAGGCACTAGTTAATGTGTATACAGGAGTCAGGGTGGCACTAGTATGTGTATACAAGAGTCAGGGCGGCACTAGTATGTGTATACAAGAGTCAGGGTGGCACTAGTATGTGTATACAAGAGTCAGGGTGGCACTAGTATGGCTATACAAGAGTCACAGTGGCACCACTTAGTATGTGTATACAAGAGTCAGGGTGGCACTAGTATGGCTATACAAGAGTCACAGTGGCACCACCTAGTATGTGTATACAAGAGTCAGGGCGGCACTAGTATGGCTATACAAGAGTCAGGGTGGCACTAGTATGTGTATACAAGAGTCAGGGTGGCACTAGTATGTGTATACAAGAGTCAGGGTGGCACTAGTATGTGTATACAAGAGTCAGGGTGGCACTAGTATGGCTATACAAGAGTCACAGTGGCACCACCTAGTATGTGTATACAAGAGTCAGGGCGGCACTAGTATGTGTATACAAGAGTCACAGTGGCACCACCTAGTATGTGTATACAAGAGTCAGGGTGGCACTAGTATGGCTATACAAGAGTCAGGGTGGCACTAGTATGGCTATACAAGAGTCACAGTGGCACCACCTAGTATGTGTATACAAGAGTCAGGGCGGCAATAGTATGGGTATACAAGAGTCACAGTGGCACCACCTAGTATGTGTATACAAGAGTCAGGGTGGCACTAGTATGGCTATACAAGAGTCAGGGTGGCACTAGTATGGCTATGCAAGAGTCACAGTGGCACCACCTAGTATGTGTATACAAGAGTCAGGGTGGCATTAGTATGGCTATACAAGAGTCTCAGTGGCACCACCTAGTATGTGTATACAAGAGTCAGGGTGGCACTAGTATGGCTATACAAAAGTCTCAGTGGCACCACCTAGTATGTGTATACAAGAGTCAGGGCGGCAATAGTATGGGTATACAAGAGTCACAGTGGCACCACCTAGTATGTGAATACAAGAGTCAGGGTGGCATTAGTATGGCTATACAAGAGTCTCAGTGGCACCACCTAGTATGTGTATACAAGAGTCAGGGTGGCACTAGTATGGCTATACAAAAGTCTCAGTGGCACCACCTAGTATGTGTATACAAGAGTCAGGGCGGCAATAGTATGGGTATACAAGAGTCACAGTGGCACCACCTAGTATGTGTATACAAGAGTCAGGGTGGCACTAGTATGTGTATACAAGAGTCACAGTGGCACCACCTAGTATGTGTATACAAGAGTCAGGGTGGCACTAGTATGGCTATACAAGAGTCACAGTGGCACCACCTAGTATGTGTATACAACAGTCAGGGCGGCAATAGTATGTGTATACAAGAGTCACAGTGGCACCACCTAGTATGTGTATACAACAGTCAGGGCGGCACTAGTATGGGTATACAAGAGTCAGGGTGGCACTAGTATGGCTATACAACAGTCAGGGCGGCACTAGTATGTGTATACAAGAGTCAGGGTGGCACTAGTATGGCTATACAAGAGTCACACTGGCACCACCTAGTATGTGTATACAACAGTCAGGGCGGCACTAGTATGGGTATACAAGAGTCAGGGTGGCACTAGTATGGCTATACAAGAGTCAGGGTGGCACTTGTATGGCTATACAAGAGTCACAGTGGCACCACCTAGTATGTGTATACAAGAGTCAGGGCGGCAATAGTATGGGTATACAAGAGTCACAGTGGCACCACCTAGTATGTGTATACAAGAGTCAGGGTGGCACTAGTATGGCTATACAAGAGTCACAGTGGCATCACCTAGTATGTGTATACAAGAGTCAGGGTGGCACTAGTATGGCTATACAAGAGTCTCAGTGGCACCACCTAGTATGTGTATACAAGAGTCAGGGTGGCACTAGTATGTGTATACAAGAGTCAGGGTGGCACTAGTATGTGTATACAAGAGTCAGGGTGGCACTAGTATGGCTATACAAGAGTCAGAGTGGCACTAGTATGTGTATACAAGAGTCAGGGTGGCACTAGTATGGCTATACAAGAGTCAGGGTGGCACTAGTATGTGTATACAAGAGTCAGGGTGGCACTAGTATGGCTATACAAGAGTCAGGGTGGCACTAGTATGTGTATACAAGAGTCAGGGTGGCACTAGTATGGCTATACAAGAGTCACAGTGGCACCACTTAGTATGTGTATACAAGAGTCAGGGTGGCACTAGTCTGTGTATACAAGAGTCAGGGTGGCACTAGTATGTGTATACAAGAGTCAGGGTGGCACTAGTATGGCTATACAAGAGTCACAGTGGCACCACTTAGTATGTGTATACAAGAGTCAGGGTGGCACTAGTATGTGTATACAAGAGTCAGGGTGGCATTAGTATGGCTATACAAGAGTCACAGTGGCACCACCTAGTATGTGTATACAAGAGTCAGGGCGACAATAGTATGGGTATACAAGAGTCACAGTGGCACCACCTAGTATGTGTATACAAGAGTCAGGGTGGCACTAGTATGGCTATACAAGAGTCAGGGTGGCACTAGTATGGCTATACAAGAGTCAGGGTGGCACTAGTATGGCTATACAAGAGTCACAGTGGCACCACCTAGTATGTGTGTACAAGAGTCAGGGTGGCACTAGTATGGCTATACAAGAGTCACAGTGGCACCACCTAGTATGTGTATACAAGAGTCAGGGCGGCAATAGTATGGGTATACAAGAGTCACAGTGGCACCACCTAGTATGTGTATACAAGAGTCAGGGTGGCACTAGTATGGCTATACAAGAGTCACAGTGGCACCACCTAGTATGTGTATACAAGAGTCAGGGCGGCAATAGTATGGGTATACAAGAGTCAAAGTGGCACCACCTAGTATGTGTATACAAGAGTCAGGGTGGCACTAGTATGGCTATACAAGAGTCAGGGTGGCACTAGTATGGCTATACAAGAGTCACATTGGCACCACCTAGTATGTGTATACAAGAGTCAGGGTGGCACTAGTATGGCTATACAAGAGTCTCAGTGGCACCACCTAGTATGTGTATACGAGAGTCAGGGCGGCAATAGTATGGGTATACAAGAGTCACAGTGGCACCACCTAGTGTGTGTATACAAGAGTCAGGGTGGCACTAGTATGGCTATACAAGAGTCACAGTGGCACCACTTAGTATGTGTATACAAGAGTCAGGGCGGCAATAGTATGGGTATACAAGAGTCACAGTGGCACCACCTAGTATGTGTATACAAGAGTCAGGGTGGCACTAGTATGGCTATACAAGAGTCAGGGTGGCACTAGTATGGCTATACAAGAGTCACAGTGGCACCACCTAGTATGTGTATACAAGAGTCAGGGTGGCACTAGTATGGCTATACAAGAGTCACAGTGGCACCACCTAGTATGTGTATACAAGAGTCAGGGCGGCAATAGTATGGGTATACAAGAGTCACAGTGGCACCACCTAGTATGTGTATACAAGAGTCAGGGCGGCAATAGTATGGGTATACAAGAGTCAGGGTGGCACTAGTATGGCTATACAAGAGTCACAGTGGCACCACCTAGTATGTGTATACAAGAGTCAGGGTGGCACTAGTATGGGTATACAAGAGTCACAGTGGCACTACCTAGTATGTGTATACAAGAGTCAGGGTGGCACTAGTATGGGTATACAAGAGTCACAGTGGCACCACTAGTATGTGTATACAAGAGTGGCACTAGTATGGCTACACAAGAGTCACAGTGGCACCACTAGTATGTGTATACAAGAGTCACAGTGGCACCACTAGTATGTGTATACAAGAGTCACAGTGGCACCACCAAGTATGGGTATACAAGAGTCAGGGTGGCACTTAGTCTGTGTATACAAGGTTCAGGGTGGCACTTTGTGTATACAAGAGTCAGGGTGGCACCTAGTATGGGTATACAAAAGTCAGGGTGGCACTTAGTCTGTATATACAAGGGTCAGGGTGGCACTTTGTGTAATGTATACAAGAGTCTGGGTGGCACCTAGTATGTGTATACAAGAGTCAGGGTGGCACCTAGTATGGGTATACTAGAGTGAGGGTGGCACTTAGTCTGTGTATTTACCACCTAATATGGGTATACAAGAGTCAGGGTGGCACTTAGTCTTTGTATACATGTATACAAGGCTCAGGGTGGCACTTTGTGTATACAAGAGTTAGGGTGGCACCTAGTATGGGTATACAAAAGTCAGGGTGGCACTTAGTCTCTGTTTACAAGAGTCACAGTGGCACCACCTAGTATGGGTATACAAGAGTCAGGTGGCACTTAGTCTGTGTATACAAGAGTCAGGATGGTACTTAGTCTCTCTATACAAGAGTCACAGTGGCACCACCTAGTATGGGTATACAAGAGTCAGGTGGCACTTAGTCTGTATATACAAGGCTCAGGGTGGCAATAAGTCTGTGTATACAAGGCTCAGGGTAGCACTTTGTATACAAGAGGTCAGGGTAGACTCAGGGTGGCACTTAGTCTTTGTATACAAGGCTCAGTGAGACTATCATGCTGTATATAGAAGGCTCAGGGAGTCAGGGTGGCACTTAGTCTGTGTATACAAGGCTCGGTAAGGCTATCAGGCTGTATATAGAAGGCTCAGGTAGTCAGGGTGGCACTTAGTCTGTGTATACAAGGCTCGGTAAGGCTATCAGGCTGTATATAGAAGGCTCAGGGAGTCAGGGTGGCACTTAGTCTGTGTATACAAGGCTTGGTGAGGCTATCAGGCTGTATATAGAAGGCTCAGGGAGTCAGGGTGGCACTTAGTCTGTGTATACAAGGCTCGGTGAGGCTATCAGGCTGTATATAGAAGGCTCAGGTAGTTAGGGTGGCACTTAGTCTGTGTATACAAGGCTCGGTGAGACTTTCAGGCTGTATATAGAAGGCTCAGGTAGTCAGGGTGACACTTAGTCTGTGTATACAAGGCTCGGTCAGGCTATCATGCTGTATATAGAAGGCTCAGGGAGTCAGGGTGGCACTTTGTGTATACAAGGCTCGGTGAGACTATCAGGCTGTATATAGAAGGCTCAGGTAGTCAGGGTGGCACTTAGACTGTGTATACAAGGCTCGGTGAGGCTATCAGGCTGTATATAGAAGGCTCAGGTAGTTAGGGTGGCACTTAGTCTGTGTATACAAGGCTCGGTCAGGCTATCAGGCTGTATATAGAAGGCTCAGGTAGTTAGGGTGGCACTTAGTCTGTGTATACAAGGTTCAGTGAGGCTATCAGGCTGTATATAGAAGGCTCAAGTAGTCAGGGTGACACTTAGTCTGTGTATACAAGGCTCAGTGAGGCTATCAGGCTGTATATAGAAGGCTCAGGTAGTCAGGGTGGCACTTAGTCTGTGTATACAAGGCTCGGTCAGGCTATCAGGCTGTATATAGAAGGCTCAGGGAGTCAGGGTGGCACTTAGTCTGTGTATACAAGGCTCGGTCAGGCTATCAGACTGTATATAGAAGGCTCAGGTAGTTAGGGTGGCACTTAGTCTGTGTATACAAGGCTTAGTGAGACTATAAGGCTGTATATAGAAGGCTCAGGTAGTTAGGGTGGCACTTAGTCTGTGTATACAAGGCTTAGTGAGACTATCAGGCTGTATATAGAAGGCTCAGGGAGTCAGGGTGGCACTTAGTCTGTGTATACAAGGCTCGGTCAGGCTATCAGGCTGTATATAGAAGGCTCAGGTAGTTAGGGTGGCACTTAGTCTGTGTATACAAGGCTCAGTGAGGCTATCAGGCTGTATATAGAAGGCTCAGGGAGTCAGGGTGGCACTTAGTCTGTGTATACAAGGCTTTGTGAGGCTATCATGCTGTATATAGAAGGCTCAGGTAGTTAGGGTGGCACTTAGTCTGTGTATACAAGGTTCAGTGAGGCTATCATGCTGTATATAGAAGGCTCAAGTAGTCAGGGTGACACTTAGTCTGTGTATACAAGGCTCAGTGAGGCTATCAGGCTGTATATAGAAGGCTCAGGGAGTCAGGGTGGCACTTAGTCTGTGTATACAAGGCTTGGGGAGGCTATCATGCTGTATATAGAAGGCTCAGGTAGTTAGGGTGGCACTTAGTCTGTGTATACAAGGCTCGGTGAGGCTATCACGCTGTATATAGAAGGCTCAGGTAGTTAGGGTGGCACTTAGTCTGTGTATACAAGGCTCAGGGAGGCTATCAGGCTGTATATAGAAGGCTCAGGTAGTCAGGGTGGCACTTAGTCTGTGTATACAAGGCTCAGTGAGGCTATCAGGCTGTATATAGAAGGCTCAGGTAGTTAGGGTGGCACTTAGTCTGTGTATACAAGGCTCAGGGAGGCTATCAGGCTGTATATAGAAGGCTCAGGTAGTTATGGTGGCACTTAGTCTGTGTATACAAGGCTTAGTGAGACTATAAGGCTGTATATAGAAGGCTCAGGTAGTTAGGGTGGCACTTAGTCTGTGTATACAAGGCTTAGTGAGACTATCAGGCTGTATATAGAAGGCTCAGGGAGTCAGGGTGGCACTTAGTCTGTGTATACAAGGCTCGGTCAGGCTATCAGGCTGTATATAGAAGGCTCAGGTAGTTAGGGTGGCACTTAGTCTGTGTATACAAGGCTCAGTGAGGCTATCAGGCTGTATATAGAAGGCTCAGGGAGTCAGGGTGGCACTTAGTCTGTGTATACAAGGCTCGGTCAGGCTATCAGGCTGTATATAGAAGGCTCAGGTAGTTAGGGTGGCACTTAGTCTGTGTATACAAGGTTCAGTGAGGCTATCAGGCTGTATATAGAAGGCTCAAGTAGTCAGGGTGACACTTAGTCTGTGTATACAAGGCTCAGTGAGGCTATCAGGCTGTATATAGAAGGCTCAGGTAGTCAGGGTGGCACTTAGTCTGTGTATACAAGGCTCGGTCAGGCTATCAGGCTGTATATAGAAGGCTCAGGGAGTCAGGGTGGCACTTAGTCTGTGTATACAAGGCTCGGTCAGGCTATCAGACTGTATATAGAAGGCTCAGGTAGTTAGGGTGGCACTTAGTCTGTGTATACAAGGCTTAGTGAGACTATAAGGCTGTATATAGAAGGCTCAGGTAGTTAGGGTGGCACTTAGTCTGTGTATACAAGGCTTAGTGAGACTATCAGGCTGTATATAGAAGGCTCAGGGAGTCAGGGTGGCACTTAGTCTGTGTATACAAGGCTCGGTCAGGCTATCAGGCTGTATATAGAAGGCTCAGGTAGTTAGGGTGGCACTTAGTCTGTGTATACAAGGCTCAGTGAGGCTATCAGGCTGTATATAGAAGGCTCAGGGAGTCAGGGTGGCACTTAGTCTGTGTATACAAGGCTTTGTGAGGCTATCATGCTGTATATAGAAGGCTCAGGTAGTTAGGGTGGCACTTAGTCTGTGTATACAAGGTTCAGTGAGGCTATCATGCTGTATATAGAAGGCTCAAGTAGTCAGGGTGACACTTAGTCTGTGTATACAAGGCTCAGTGAGGCTATCAGGCTGTATATAGAAGGCTCAGGGAGTCAGGGTGGCACTTAGTCTGTGTATACAAGGCTCGGTGAGGCTATCACGCTGTATATAGAAGGCTCAGGTAGTTAGGGTGGCACTTAGTCTGTGTATACAAGGCTCAGGGAGGCTATCAGGCTGTATATAGAAGGCTCAGGTAGTCAGGGTGGCACTTAGTCTGTGTATACAAGGCTCAGTGAGGCTATCAGGCTGTATATAGAAGGCTCAGGTAGTTAGGGTGGCACTTAGTCTGTGTATACAAGGCTCAGGGAGGCTATCAGGCTGTATATAGAAGGCTCAGGTAGTTAGGGTGGCACTTAGTCTGTGTATACAAGGCTTAGTGAGACTATAAGGCTGTATATAGAAGGCTCAGGTAGTTAGGGTGGCACTTAGTCTGTGTATACAAGGTTCAGTGAGGCTATCATGCTGTATATAGAAGGCTCAGGTAGTTAGGGTGGCACTTAGTCTGTGTATACAAGGTTCAGTGAGGCTATCATGCTGTATATAGAAGGCTCAAGTAGTCAGGGTGACACTTAGTCTGTGTATACAAGGCTCGGTCAGGCTATCACGCTGTATATAGAAGGCTCAGGTAGTTAGGGTGGCACTTAGTCTGTGTATACAAGGCTCAGGGAGGCTATCAGGCTGTATATAGAAGGCTCAGGTAGTCAGGGTGGCACTTAGTCTGTGTATACAAGGCTCAGTGAGGCTATCAGGCTGTATATAGAAGGCTCAGGTAGTCAGGGTGGCACTTAGTCTGTGTATACAAGGCTCGGTCAGGCTATCAGGCTGTATATAGAAGGCTCAGTGAGTCAGGGTGGCACTTAGTCTGTGTATACAAGGCTGGGTAAGGTTATCATGCTGTATATAGAAGGTTCAGGGAGTCAGGGTGGCACTTAGTCTGTGTATACAAGGCTGGGTAAGGTTATCATGCGGTATATAGAAGGCTCGGGGAGTCAGGGTGACACTTAGACTGTGTATACAAGGCTGGGTGAGGCTATCAGGCTGTATATAGAAGGTTTAGGGAGTTAGGGTGGCACTTAGTCTGTGTATACAAGGCTCGGTGAGACTATCAGGCTGTATATAGAAGGCTCAGGTAGTCAGGGTGGCACTTAGGACTGTGTATACAAGGCTCGGTGAGGCTATCATGCTGTATATAGATGGCTCAGGGAGTCAGGGTGGCACTTAGTCTGTGTATACAAGGCTCGGTCAGGCTATCGGGCTGTATATAGAAGGCTCAGGTAGTTAGGGTGGCACTTAGTCTGTGTATTCAAGGCTCGGTCAGGCTATCAGGCTGTATATAGAAGGCTCAGGTAGTTAGGGTGGCACTTAGTCTGTGTATACAAGGCTCGGTGAGACTATCAGGCTGTATATAGAAGGCGCAGGTAGTTAGGGTGGCACTTAGTCTGTGTATACAAGGCTCGTCAGGCTATCAGGCTGTATATAGAAGGCTCAGGGAGTCAGGGTGGCACTTAGTCTGTGTATACAAGGTTCAGTGAGGCTATCAGGCTGTATATAGAAGGCTCAGGTAGTTAGGGTGGCACTTAGTCTGTGTATACAAGGTTCAGTGAGGCTATCAGGCTGTATATAGAAGGCTCAGGTAGTTAGGGTGGCACTTAGTCTGTGTATACAAGGTTCAGTTAGGCTATCAGGCTGTATATAGAAGGCTCAGGTAGTTAGGGTGGCACTTAGTCTGTGTATACAAGGCTCGGTCAGGCTATCAGGCTGTATATAGAAGGCTCAGGTAGTTAGGGTGGCACTTAGTCTGTGTATACAAGGCTCGGTCAGGCTATCAGGCTGTATATAGAAGGCTCAGGGAGTCAGGGTGGCACTTAGTCTGTGTATACAAGACTCTGTGAAACTATCAGGCTGTATATAGAAGGCTCAGGTAGTTAGGGTGGCACTTAGTCTGTGTATACAAGGTTCAGTGAGGCTATCAGGCTGTATATAGAAGGCTCAGGTAGTTAGGGTGGCACTTAGTCTGTGTATACAAGGTTCAGTTAGGCTATCAGGCTGTATATAGAAGGCTCAGATAGTTAGGGTGGCACTTAGTCTGTGTATACAAGGCTCGGTCAGGCTGTATATAGAAGGCTCAGGGAGTCAGGGTGGCCCTTAGTCTGTGTATACAAGGCTCGGTCAGGCTATCAGGCTGTATATAGAAGGCTCAGGTAGTTAGGGTGGCACTTAGTCTGTGTATACAAGGCTGGGTGAGGCTATCAGGCTGTATATAGAAGGCTCAGGGAGTCAGGGTGGCCCTTAGTCTGTGTATACAAGGCTCGATCAGGCTGTATATAGAAGGCTCAGGTAGTCAGGGTGGCACTTAGTCTGTGTATACAAGACTCGGTGAGACTATCAGGCTGTATATAGAAGGCTCAGGTAGTCAGGGTGGCACTTAGTCTGTGTATACAAGGCTCAGTGAGGCTATCAGGCTGTATATAGAAGGCTCAGGGAGTCAGGGTGGCACTTAGTCTGTGTATACAAGACTCGGTGAGACTATCAGGCTGTATATAGAAGGCTCAGGTAGTCAGGGTGGCACTTAGTCTGTGTATACAAGGCTCAGTGAGGCTATCAGGCTGTATATAGAAGGCTCAGGGAGTCAGGGTGGCACTTAGTCTGTGTATACAAGGCTAGATAAGGTTATCATGCTGTATATAGAAGGCTCAGGGAGTCAGGGTGACGCTTAGACTGTGTATACAAGGCTCGGTGAGGCTATCATGCTGTATATAGAAGGCTCAGGGAGTCAGGGTGGCACTTAGTCTGTGTATACAAGGCTCGGTGAGGCTATCATGCTGTATATAGAAGGCTCAGGTAGTCAGGGTGGCACTTAGTCTGTGTATACAAGGCTCGGTGAGGCTATCATGCTGTATATAGAAGGCTCAGGGAGTCAGGGTGGCACTTAGTCTGTGTATACAAGGCTCGGTGAGGCTATCATGCTGTATATAGAAGGCTCAGGGAGTCAGGGTGGCACTTTGTGTATACAAGGCTCGGTGAGACTATCAGGCTGTATATAGAAGGCTCAGGTAGTCAGGGTGGCACTTAGTCTGTGTATACAAGGCTCGGTCAGGCTATCATACTGTATATAGAAGGCTCAGGGAGTCAGGGTGGCACTTTGTGTATACAAGGCTCGGTGAGACTATCAGGCTGTATATAGAAGGCTCAGGTAGTCAGGGTGGCACTTAGACTGTGTATACAAGGCTCGGTTAGGCTATTATGCTGTATATAGAAGGCTCAGGGAGTCAGGGTGGCACTTAGTCTGTGTATAAAAGGCTTGGTGAGACTATCAGGCTGTATATAGAAGGCTCAGGGAGTCAGGGTGGCACTTAGTCTGTGTATACAAGGCTCGGTCAGGCTATCAGGCTGTATATAGAAGGCTCAGGTAGTTAGGGTGGCACTTAGTCTGTGTATACAAGACTCTGTGAGACTATCAGGCTGTATATAGAAGGCTCAGGTAGTCAGGGTGGCCCTTAGTCTGTGTATCTAGAGGTAAATTTGATAGTTTGAACAATCCAATAACTGTGGCGCTCAAACAAGAGCTTAGAACCTATTCATAATATGGCCTAAAATTAATATTAAAAGTTCATGTTATAGGAGGTTAATAATGGAAATTAATATTATTATAAAATGATATTTATTAAAAAACAAAAATAGATTATATAAGGTTAAAAACTATACATAAAATGGTTGGCTACAATGCAAAAATGAGTACAACCGTTAATTCATAAATATACAAACATACAAAAATTCAGACAGACATTCACATATAAAATAAAATATAAATACAGATGTAAATGCAAATACAAACGTTAATGTGTATCATACAAATACACAATGCCAAGTATTTTTAAGGGAGCTTCAAAGACAGTGTAGTACACAGGAGAAAAAAGCAACGCTCCTCAAACAATTGCTCAAGCTAGCTTCATAAAAAGCGGACTTCCAAGATGATATACACATAAGCGATTTCCTAGGGAAAGACAAGAGAAACAACTTGTCACCAGCGATAGAATGTTCACCAACAAAAGGTGTCCAATTTTACTTACACCGGGTGGTGTGTATTCCTGCTCCTCAGTAGTTTTCAGAACAGCGTCCCACACTCAGTGATTGCTTGTCACATCCGGGATAGCTGCAGTCAGCGGTTACTGCAGTTCCGTTTAGATTGGTTGAATAGACCACACAGCTGTGATCCACACTCCAGCTACGGATCGTCAGAAGGATCACTTCTAAGAGCAACGCGTTTCAGCTATTCAACAGCCTTTGACAAGCTCTAGCTAGCTGATGGCTGCAAGCGCTTAATATAGGGATATTGTTACTTCCGGTACCTTATCCTCGAGTAACGATTACAGGTGCACAGCTCTTATAACAATCCTATTCTAGGTGTTCTTAAGCCCAATGGACAATGGCGTTTGTGTGCTGACTTAAGGCAGCTAAACAAACAAGTGTACATGTCTGGCTGGCCTGTGCTATATATTGACCAGTGCCTAGCACAAATGCAGGGATCCAAAATATTCACTGCCATTGATTGTGCACAGGGATATTGGACCATAAAGGTACATGAGGAAGACCAGTATAAGCTGGCATTCTGATTCCAAAAGGTCCAGCATGCATTTCAGAGACTTCCTTTTGGATACATAAATTCTGGACATTAATTTGCTGTATTCATGCATAAGGCCATGCCTGATGCACTGGAAAGGGGGACCTTATCTTATGTTGATGATGTTTTAATCAAAAGCACAGACTTTGAAAAACACACCGCAGAGCTTAAACACGTCCTCAGCCAATTTAAAAGAGCAGGTGTCAAATTATCCCTACAAAAAGCTCAATGGTGCCGCACTCGTGTAAACTTCTTGGGACATGAAGTTACTTCTAAAGCGCTAAATCCTCAGAAGAAAAAGGTGGAAGCTATAGTAAATTCTAAAAACCCAACTAACTTAAAGGAATTGAGATCGTTCCTGGGTATGACGAATTATTCTCGCAAATTCATTGATAATTATGCAGAATTAGCTAAACCACTACTACTTCTTCTAGAGAAGGATGTGAAATGGCACTGGAGTGAGACTCAAGAGACAGCCATAAGAGAGCTGAAGAGAAAACTCACTCAAGCACCTTGCTTAGCGTACCCTGAAGGTACTGCTAAGGATGCTGTGGAGGAATTATCAGAAGATGATTTCCTGGAGGAACAATTGCTTTCCCCATATAAAATGTACAATGAGGACCAGTGTCAAACACTACCTTGGGTATATGTTGATGGTTGTTCTTACCATGCACTATTGATAATGAGCGCAGATTAGTCACCACTGGCTGTGTGGTGCATGTTACAACAATCACCCAACCTTACTCTAAAACCCACCCAATCCCCCCTTAAAAAAACCTAACACTACCCCCTTGAAGATCACCCTACCTTGAGCCGTCTTCACCCAGCCGGGCAGAAGTCTTCATCCGATCCGTCCAGAAGTCTTCATCGAATCCGGGCAGAAGAGGTCCTCCAGCCTTGCAGAAGTCTTCATTCAAGCGGCATCTTCTATCTTCTTCCATCCGACGAGGAGCGGCTCCATCTTGAAGACATCCGGTGTGGAGCATCCTTTTCTTACGATGCCCTAACAAAGAATGAAGGTTCCTTTAAATGACGTCATCCAAGATGGTGTCCCTTCAATTCCGATTGGCTGATAGAATTCTATCAGCCAATTGGAATTAAGGTAGGAAAAATCCTATTGGCTGATGCAATCAGCCAATCGGATTAAAGTTCAATCCGATTGGCTGATCCA